>NW_021703777.1:136176288-136232932 GCF_005190385.1 Monodon monoceros | reverse complement strand
AGCGGCGGCGGCGGCGGCGCGGGCAGCTGGCGCCGCGCGGTCCAGCTCGGCCGGGCGCACGGACGCACCGCCGAGCCGACGGCCGGTGGGACGGGGCGCAGGCGCTGGGCCGGCGGGCAGCGAGCGCGAGCCAGAGCCGCGCTCAGTGAGTCGGGCGCCCGCTGCTGCCAGGTCGGTGCGTGGGGACCCGGCGGGCGCGAGGGGACCAGGCGGGCGCGCGGCAGGTCCAGAGCGCGCGGCGGGCTCGGATCCCGAGCGGTCTCTGCGGCGGGGCCCGGCCGGGGCGCGGGCTTCCAGCTCTGGAAAGTTTGCAGCCGCCGCCGCCGCCGCCCTGGGAGGGCTCTGCAGCAGCCAGGGAGGGAAGGGGGAGGGAGGGACCGCGGCGGGGAGGCGGCGGCCGGCGCCAGGCGGCCCGGGAGCCCTGGGCGGCGGCGGCGGGCGGGGCGGACGGGGATCGGAGGGGCCGGGGCGCAGGAGCCCTGCCACCGCCGCCTCCGCCCCTGCGCGCCCGAGTAACGAGTTGCCTGCCTCCTCCAACAGACTCCCCGAGTGGCGCCCTCCCGCCGGTGCCAGAACCGGGCCATGGGGGGCAGCATGCTGGCGCGCGCCGCCTGAGGACGTCGTAACACCCGCCCCAGCTATGGGCGCTCCGGCTTGCGTCCTCGCGTTCTTTGTGGCCGTGGCAGTCGTGATGACCGGCGCCGTCTCCGGGTCCCCGGGCATGGAGCAGCGCGTCGTGCGGAGAGCAGCAGGTACGGGAGGACCCGACGGGTACTGGGGAGGGCACTGGACCCCGGCAGGCAGAAGCGTCGGGGCCGGGGAACGGGCGCCTGGGTGGGTGTGGGGCGCCGGAGATCTGAGTGGGCCCCAGGGCTTGCTCTGGGCTGGCATAGCGGGGCCAGCGTCCGGGCTCCTGCCGCCCTCCCTCCCCGGGGATCGGGGCCAGAGCTGGCGCGGCAGTTTGTGGGGCGCCTGGAGCCGCAGGGCTGCCACCCAAGTGCGAGGCTGCGGAGGCGAGCCGGGCACCGCGGTGGCGTCCGCAACCCCCGCCCCCAGCGGTTCCCCAGTGGGGCGCAGCCTGCTCCTGGGCGCTGTCGGGAGGGCTCGGGGACTGCGTTTCCACGATTCCCATTGTTCCGCGGGTTCTGCACTGACGGACAGTTTCTGCTGTTGGTGCCTCTCCCCCAACCCCCTTCGGGCCCCAGTTCGTGGCCAGCTTCAGCCAAAGCGAGAGGTTGGACTTTGGAGGGAGGGTATGAGAGTGCGTCAGCCCGGGGCCGGGCCCCAGCCCCTCAGTGGCCTGCATGACCAGGTGACACCTAGTGCCTCCGTTTCCCCCCACCCAGCTCTCATGCCCTGTGAGTTAAGATGACTGCCCCCAGGGGTGTGCAGCGAACGCCAGGCGGGGGCCGGGAGGTGAGAGGGCGGATGTCCGAGCGATGTGGAGCCGCGGAACCCCGCTGGCGGTCAAGGTCCAGCAGGACGTCGAGGGTCTGCGAGGAGGGCCCGTAGAGCCTGGGCAGGGGCGGGGCGGGAGCGCGTCTTGGCACCGGGCCCTGACCCGCACACGCACAAGGCCCTCGAGGTGCAGCGCGCGCTGACCCACGCTGCTCCCGGCCGAGCGCTCCGGGTGCCCACGCCCCGCACACGCGCTGCCAGGCCCCCGGCGGCGGCCGGGCAGAGAGGGGAGGCCGTAGGGAGCCCGCCCCCTGGAGACCGCCAACTCCGGGGCGCTGGCGAGGACCGGCGCGGGCGAGGGGGCTGCGCGCACCGCTGTCCCCAGCCCGGCGGCGGCGTGGAGGAAGGCCTTCGCCCGGTGAGCTCACGCCCCACCCGGGCGAGACCCGAACAGCCGCTCCTTTGTACCTCGGCGCGGCCACAGACCGCGCATTGATGGCGGCCGGGCCTCGCGGGGAGGTGTGAGTCGAGCGGCTGCGGGCGCGCAGTGCCAGGGAGGCGGCGGCCGCGGGCTGGACGGAGGCAGATGGCGGCTCGCCCCTCCCTGCGTCCCCCGCGCCCCTTCCTCCGGCGGCGGCTGCGGCCTCTCGGAACAATGTCATTTTTTTATGAATGAAAGTGGGCTCGGCGCTTGAATGTGCGTGTCATTCAGCGGCGTGACAGAGGCCGTCGGGAGGTCAGGGCGCGCTTTTAGCGCTTGCTAGGGCGGCCCCCGCTTCCAGGGGCGCAGAATAGGCGGCCGCGGGGGGAGCCCCGAATTAGCATTCGCATTCAGATAAAGATATTACTCCCTACGGCCGGGGAATGTCAACTAGCCCCGGGGGAGGGGGCGGTGGGCGGAGCTCCAGACCTCCCGGACCCCCTGCGGCGCGGAGGTGGGGCAGTGGCCCCCTCCTTCCCCGCCTCGGGGAACTGGCAGCGCCCCCACCAGATGCGGGCCTGGGGTAGAGCGTCCTGAGGACCCCCCCAGGGGCTGGGGTGCCCGCGCACCGGGGCCCCTGTCCCCGCAGTAAAGTTGGTGAAACAGGTAGTGAGTTGATAGGTCAATAAACCTAATCCGGTTCCTGAAGGAGCTGGGCCACGGGCCAGGCAGTAAAAATACAAAGGCCTCGTGAAATTTACAAAGGTCCCAGCCTGGCACTTTCCCGGGGAACATAAATTACGGAGCCGGAGCTGGCAGGGGTCACGGACACTGGGGAAGGTGTCCGCCGCTGGACTGCCCTGGCCACCCCAGACCCCGCCAGGGCGGCCTCCATCTCCGCATGAAGCCACTGGCGGGGGGCCCCCGCCAGGCAGGAAGGTTGATGGGGGCCCACCCGGCCAGGAGGGGCCTGGGGGGGGGGGGGTGAGGGCACTTCCCAGGAAGGCGCTGGCGGCACCCTCCCCCACCTGCTCCTCCTCAGGGCTGGACTTTGAGCCCCGCAGGCCTCTGGGTGGTTCATTAACCTGCGCTGAGCCTGAGGCTGGACCTCTGGCCTCTGAGCCCCTGCACTGAGCCAAGGGTGCCCCCGCCCCCCAGGCCCTCAAGTCCCACCTGGGGCCCTATCTGGGGCCTGGTGCGCCCCATTTTACAGTTGAACCTAGAGAGGAGCTAGGGGTCTCCTTGAGGAAGTAGGCGGGGCGTCTGCCCAGGTACCGGCTTGGGGGAGCGGGTGGCCAGGCCGGCCTGAGTGATTTACAAGTGAATGAACGGTGAGGAGCCTCTTCAGGCTGGGGGACCGGGGGGCTCCCTGACCCCAGGCCCTGCTGGGCCCGAGGCTGCTGGCTGCCCAGCCTGGTTCTGGTTGCTTTCCTGCAGCCTCAGTTTCCTCGCCTGTGCAGGATAACGGAAGGGTTGCTGGAGGATTAGGCTGGATAATCCTGTAAGCCCTCATTAGCCCGCCAGGCCTCCGGATCCCACCCCTTTCTTTTTCTCACTTTGTTACGAAACTTTTCATATTGTTTCCGGGTGGGGAGGGGACTGGGGAGGCAGGAAGGCCATGACTTCACGGTCCCTTTGGGGCGCGCCTCCCGCCCATTTAAAGCATGTACCTGGCATCAGAGACCTTCACCCACATCCAGAGCCAGAGGGCTTTGCTCTTCCTCTGTCGTCAGGTCCAGGCGCCTCCTCTGAATCGGGTCTGGATTTGATGCTTGTTCCCTGGGGTCTCCTCCAGGCCCCTCTCGTGGAGGGTGGCCCGACCCCTGCACACCCCACATGCATTGAGCGGGTCTCAACTGTAGTGACCCCAAACCAGGAGCGAGTTCCCCCAGCAGGGGTCACGGCCCCCCGGAGCAGGCTGGCTCCACTCCGGCTGTGGCCTGGTGGACATCAATCCTGGGGTGTAGCCCTGGGGCAGGGGGGGGTCTCGTGCCCCCTATTTTCACCAGCTCCAGTGCTTTAACTGCTTGTGGTGGCCCCCTTGGCCTGCCAGTGGGGGAAACTGAGTCACGGGGCCCGTGAGTGGCAGATTCAGGAGGGGCCTGGGAGACGTGCCCGAAGGCCCGGCTTGGCCCCTCCAGGACACAGTACCCCTTGGCGGCCCCCTCACCGAGGTCAGGCCTTTGGCGGGGGTGCAGGCTGGAACAGGTGCTGTGGGACCCACGGGGGCGGACATTCCACCTCTGCCCACCCCCACATGGCACGTGGGCACCCACCATGGCACAGAGGACATTTGTCTTCCGACGTGTGTGGCGCCAGTGCCTGTGTGGGTGTGGACGGGCCCCCTTGTGTTGATCAAGAAAGCCTCCTTCCTGCGGCCATTGTGGTGGGAGCTGAGCAGCCTACAGCATGTGCCCTCACCGCCCCTAGGCAGAGTGCCCCCTCGGGCCCTGCCCGTCACTCTGTGTCCCCCCGCCTGACGCCGCCCACCCTCGGCGTTGCCTGGTCTCCCCCGGGTCCTCTGTGGCGCAGAGTGGATTGGATCTGCAGGAAGTGGAGGTGCTCCTGCCGTCCCGGCCCTGGTCCGGAGGTCCCTGGCCTCTACGGCCACCTAGTGGGGCAGGGTCCTGGGCAGGTCCGGGGCTGGCCCTCAGCGGAGTGCTGGGTCCTCCCAGCCCTGCTGGACCAGGTTGAAGTGAATACTTGTGCGGATGGCTTGACCTGCCTTTGCCACCCAGACCAAACCGGAACCAACCACTGTTGCCCTTGGGCCAGGGCCTGGGGCTGAGGCAGCCACAGCCAGCCTGTTCTCGGCCTTCTGGGGGGCCTCAGCCGGCTCCCGGCCCTGGGTGGTCCCCACATAACACCGTGGCCGGGACTGGGGGTCTGAAAGTCAGGCCAGGAGCCCTCTGACTGTGGGGACCCTGGGAATGCAGACCCCATGGGCACTTCAGGGACCGTCCTGGTGGGCGCCGAGCTTGTGGAACCCCCTGAGGTGGGGGGCAGAATGGGGCCTGTCAGAGGAGCCAGGGACTGGCGTGGCCAGAACGGGCAGCTGGGCCCTCGAATCTAGGCCGTGCGTCGGCAGAATGACAAGTAACGGTGTGACCAACCCAGCTGGGTCTGCGTGGTGGGACCACCCACCCCTGTCCCGGGCCCAAAGCCCGGGCTGCCTGCCTGCGCCGTGCATTGTCCAGCTCTGGCAGGGAGACCTGGGGGGGCTGGTCAGCCCCTGGGTCCCCGGCCTTGTTGGCCCCTTGGGATCTGGGCAGCCACTGGTCAGGGGAGGGGCGCAGGGGCCACAGTGGACATCCGCCCTCGGCAAGGACCCTCCACCCCGACTTCTCGGCACCTGCGGGGAGAGGTGGGCCGGGCCTCCTCAGCCTGGCCTGGCGGTGCCTGCTCTGGCCTCGCCACCAGCCGAGTCTGCAGTCTTCCTCCCCTCACCTGTGTCCTCATTTGTAAGATGAGGGGTCCTAGGTCCCCTCACCCCACTGGCCTGTGAGGCCCCACTGGCCACAACTGGTACCATGTCTGTGTATTTCTAGTCTCCTTCCGGGTATGTGTTCTCTCTGATTTACTGCGGAGGTGTAGTCGGAGGCGGGGCTCAGGCCGTCCATGCCCCTGAGAGCCTCCACTCTGGGCTGGCCTTGCCGGCGTCAGCTTGGGGCTCTTCTGGAAGGCTTGGGGGTGTTGTCTGACTGCGGCGCTCCCTTCTGGGGCTGGGCAGGTCCCGAACTGGTTTTGAAGCCAAGATGAGGGGTGGGGGGCACCAGGTGGGAATCCCCTCCTGGGATGAACTGTCTTGTCACTACCCCGCTCGTCCCCACCTCCGAGCCTCTGTTTTAGCTGAGGTCGGCCAAGCACAGCACGCCCACCTCCTGCTTCGCTGCTGCCCGTGAGGTCGGAGCGGATGCTGCATTTCTAAATCACTGAAAAGAATCAAAGGAAAATTGGACACTCGGAAACTGGAGTGTTCCGTGTCTACAGACAGTGCTGGACTGGAGCGGCCCCTCCCGCTTCCTCACGTGTTCTCTACATAAGCGCTACCACAGCAGGGTCGTCCTCGGGACGGAGACCTGGTGGCACTACGAACAGTGCCCGTGCCCCGGCCCTGTGGGAGAGTCGGCAGGACCACAGGCTCTTCCGTCTCCTGGGCCCACCTCAGCCCCCACAGGCCCCAGACGGCCCCCGGCTGCAGCCTCCCCCCGGCACGTGCGGTGCCACAGCGCGGGGTGCGGAGCCCCCGGCGCCCCTGGTTTGGGGGGCGCCTGCCTCATGGGCCCCCATCTTGCCCGCAGGGGTCCCGGGCCCTGAGCCTGGCCAGCAGGAGCTGGTCTTTGGCAGCGGGGACACCGTGGAGCTGAGCTGCCACTGGCCCGCGGGGGCTCCCTCAGGGCCCACGGTCTGGGTGAAGGACGGCGTGGGGCTGGCGCCCTCAGACCGCATCCTGGTGGGGCCGCAGCGGCTGCAGGTGCTCAACGCCTCCCATGAGGACGCCGGGGCCTACAGCTGCCGCCAGCGCCTCACGCAGAGTGTCCTGTGCCACTTCACCGTGCGCGTGACAGGTAGGGCCTGCTGGGGCCCACGACGCTCCCGAGGGTCCTGGTGGTCTTGGGGGAGGGGAGGCCCCCGGGAGGCACCGTCGGAGTGAGGGGCCCCCGCCTGCTTGCAGGGCCACCTCCCATATTTCCCTCTCGCCTGCGCTACAGATGCTCCGTCCTCAGGAGACGATGAAGATGGGGAAGACGAGGCTGAAGACACAGGTGAGACCGGGTTCCAGGCACGCAGGGCTGCCCAGGGCTGGGGACCGACGTGCCACTGGGGCCCTGCTCACCAGGCAGGGGAGAGACCGAGGTCTGGGGGCCACCTCCGTGGGGGCCCCTTAGTGTGGGGTGGCGGCGATGCGTGCCCAGCTCTGGGCTCCGGGTGGCAGGTGACGGGTGGGATGGGGCACCGTGCTGTGGGGAGGGGACCGGGGACCGGGGCTCCAGGAGCAGCCGGGGGGCCGGCGTGGCCGGGGCTGGGGCAGTGAGGCCTGTGGGCGAGGTGGCCCGTCCCACGTGTGACTGAGACAGGGCAGGCGGCAGCGGACAGAGGGGTTAGGGCCGGTGGGGGGCGACTGAGACAGTGCGGGTGGGAGAGGGGCGTGGCGCTGAGCAGCAGGGACAGCAGGTCCCGGCATATTCACTGTGAAGGGGCTGCGGTGGTGCTTTCCGGTGACAGGCTGAGGGTGACAGCGCCTGGAACAGTGAGCAGCATGGGCTTTGCCCAGTGGGCGGGGGCCGGTTCAGGGAGGTGGCGTCTGGTTTTGGAGGAGCTGAGTTTGAGATGCCCCAAGATGCGGGAGTGGGGTGAGGGCCCCGGCGGGCGCCCCGCCGCCTCCCGCCTGTCCCCTGTGTGTCCCGCTCACTCTGGCCGTCCCAGGCAGGGGGTTGGCGTTCTTCTTCCTGAGTGGGCTCAGGGGCCACTCAGCAGGGTTGCTGGCAGAGCTGCCTTCCTGAAGGCATCGCGGTCTCCAGTCCCAGGGAACAGCCCCTCCCTGCCGGGCTCCCTGGGCCACCCTGGGGTCTCCGACACCGGCCCCCGGAGCTCTGGAGGCGCCTCCCCCCGGTGCCTGCCCACACTGCTCCCCACCCGGGCTTCAGCACCCTCTCGGAGGTGGCTGCACGGATGGCAGCAGGGTGGCGGGGAAGGGCTCCCTCCCTCCTGGGGACACCCACCCAGCCTCCCCGTGGTGGGAATGCAGCCTCACCCCAGCCCCAAGGGAGAAAAGCCAGTTGGGCTGTGAGGGTGGGGGTGGGACGGTCCTGGAAAACAGGATGGGGGAGCAGGGCCTCCCAGATACCCTTTCACCGCGTCCCCATCTGGTGCCCATGGTGTGGAGAGTGGCTCCTGGCCGGTCTCAAGGCTCCGGGTTCTGCGGGTGGCTGGGTCTTGCCTCCTGGTAAGCTCCCAAGGCCTGGCCCTGCCCGTGCATCCAGCCGGGCTTCCTAGCCCAGCGTGACCTGGTCCCTCTGCGGGCTGCGTCTCCCCTCTGGTGGGCCTGCCTGGGTGGGTGGGTGCTCCCCTGAGAGGACACCTTTGCGTCGTGAAGGCTCCTGGGCCGTGGTGTGGCGCTTGAGGGAAGTGGACGGGAAGGGAGGGGACCTGGCTTTTGAGTGCTGGGAGGTGGCACTGAGGCCACCGAAGGCTCGTCCAGCCCAGGCAGGGGTCTTCAAAAGGCTGACCTTTCCTACACAGGAGGGGAGACTGAGGCTGGCGCGGGGCAGGCAGGCCTCTACTCCCACCCTGGTCACAGCCTTCCCGTGCCCCTCTGCCAGCAGGGGCCCCTTACTGGACGCGGCCCGAGCGGATGGACAAGAAGCTGCTGGCGGTGCCGGCGGCCAACACGGTTCGCTTCCGCTGCCCAGCCGCCGGCAACCCCACCCCGTCCATCTCCTGGCTGAAGAACGGCAAGGAGTTCCGAGGCGAGCACCGCATCGGGGGCATCAAGGTGGGCCCGGCGGGGGGCGCTGGGGCCTCGGCGCCGGCCAGCAGGGCACAGCCCGCCGTCCGCTCACCCGTGTCCACCTGCAGCTGCGGCACCAGCAGTGGAGCCTGGTCATGGAAAGCGTGGTGCCTTCGGACCGCGGCAACTACACGTGCGTCGTGGAGAACAAGTTCGGCAGCATCCGGCAGACATACACTCTGGACGTGCTGGGTGAGGCCCGGGCTGGCGGGTGCGGGCGGCAAGCGGGCACGGGTCAGGCAGCCTCTGAGCACCCCCTGTCCCGCAGAGCGCTCCCCGCACCGGCCCATCCTGCAGGCGGGGCTGCCCGCCAACCAGACGGCGGTGCTAGGCAGCGACGTGGAATTCCACTGCAAGGTGTACAGCGACGCGCAGCCCCACATCCAGTGGCTCAAGCACGTGGAGGTGAATGGCAGCAAAGTGGGGCCCGACGGCACGCCCTATGTCACGGTGCTCAAGGTGGGCCCCGCCGCGCCGCTGGCTGGGTGGGGCAGGCGGGCTGGGGCGGGGGGGGGGGGGGGGCGCCGGGGGGGGGAACTCCTTGCAGGTGAGCCGTCAGGCCCGGCCCCGCGGGGGCCCCCTTCGCCGGGGACAGGGAGGGCATCCCAGGCAGGAGGCCTGTCGTGTTTAAGGGACGGGGGTCGGGGCACAGGCTTTGGACCTGCGGGGAGAAGCAGCGGGGGGTCGGCTCGGGAGGTGGGGCCCGGCCCGGCACGCCAGGACCTACAGTGAGCCCTGTGTCCTTGCGCCCTTGTCTGCCTTCAGACGGCCACCCGCCCACCTCGCTGGGCCCTCAGGGCAGGACCGCCTGAGCTTTGTTCCCACGGCCCCGGCGGTGGGGGCCCCCCCAAGTTGGGGTGATTGCGACACTTGCAGCCCAAAGAGAAACATCTGTTTAGAGACGAGATGGGCCTGCGGGGCGGGAGCAGGGGTCCAGACTAGCCGCGGGGCGGTACCGGGTGCTCTCGGCCCAGCCGTGTGGCAGCCGGGGCCCCCGCAGTGGGCAGCTCCAGTGCCCTGGGAGGGCCTCTCTGAGCACCACCAGCCAGGGCTGCGCTCCGGGCTGTTGGGGTGGATGAGGGGAAGGCGCATCCGCTGAGACGACAGCCGCCGCTGTGAGGTGCCTGCAAGCCGCCTCCAGGCAGCCTTCCTAGCTGGCACAGCCTAGTCTGCCCATCCGTTCCTTGGGGGTCTCAGAGCCTCAGAGCCTGGGGTCTAGACAGGCCCGCTCCTGCGCGGCCACTTCCATGCCCGGCGGGGCTTCCGCGCCTGAGCCGGGTCTCTTGTCCCTGCAGTCGTGGATCAGTGAGAGTGTGGAGGCCGACGCGCGCCTCCGCCTGGCCAATGTGTCCGAGCGCGACGGGGGCGAGTACCTCTGTCGAGCCTCCAATTTCATAGGCGTGGCTGAGAAGGCCTTTTGGCTGCGTGTTCACGGGCCCCAAGCAGGTAACAACTCTGTCCCACGCCTGCCTGGCACGCCGAGCTCCAGCTCCGACGCCCTGGCCCTGCGCCCACCCGCACGCCCCGCCGCTCGTGCCCCGTCCCCGGCTCACACTCTGCTCCTCGCGTGGCCACATCTGCGCCGCCGCCTCTCTGGCCTCCGCCGTGACCGCCTGCTTTGAGCCCCCGTGGCCTGTGCTGACCCGCCTGCCCCCCCGTGCCCCCCCCCCCCCCGCCCGGAGGACCTCAGCCCCGAGGCCGGGCCAGAGCCCGTCTTCCGCTGCTCTGGCTCTCGCGCTCTCCCTCCATCCCTCTCTCTGGCCCCTGCTCCCGCTGCGGCTCACTTCCTGCCCGTCTCTCTGTCGCCTGCCCGCCCGCCTGCCCCTCCTGGTGCGCGCTAACCCCTCCTGCTGTGCTGCCGGTCGCACGCCTGGCTCACCTGGGACAGAGGACTTGCCGGTGGAGGGACTGGCTTCAGGCTCGGTGTGGACGCACGAGGCAGGGGGCCCTCGGCCGCCGTGGCCGTGGTGGTGGTGGCGGCGTTTTCCTTGCAGCCTGGCTGGATCGTCGCCGCGTGGACTCTGGCTGTGGTGCCCGCGGGAGGTGCTGGCGCTCTCCTATCGCGCTCTGTTCTTTCTTTGTAGACGGCGGGCGCTAACACCACCGACAAGGAGCTAGAGGTTCTGTCCTTGCGCAATGTCACCTTTGAGGACGCGGGGGAGTACACGTGTCTGGCGGGCAATTCTATCGGGTTTTCCCATCACTCTGCGTGGCTGGTGGTGCTGCCAGGTACCAGCTCCTGCTGCGCTCGCTCTGCGCCTGTCCTCTCGGGGCTGCAGCTCGGGACACGCCAACGCCATCGGGAACAGGCAGGGGACTGCAGAGCCCTCGAGCCAGGCCCTGTGCCCGGTATGGGGACAGAGCCCACACGGCCCTGTCTTGGCCCAGAGGGCCTCCCTCGAGCGCCCCATCCCCACGGGGTCCCCAGCAGCCGATGCGGTGGCTTTGGTGTCTCCCGGGTGGCGGGTGAGGGTGCTGCTGGCTCCGCTGGGCTCTTTCTGTCCTGGGTCTGCCCCTCCTGGCCCAGGTATTTCTGGCTGCTGGACCTTCAACAAGTAGGCCCTTCAGGCCTCAGCACTCGCACCAGGGGAGCTGAGCCCCCGGCCCGGCCCAGGGCGGCCCGCGGGGGCTCCTGAGAGGCTGGGCCAGGCCCCCAACGCCCGTGTCTTTGCAGCTGAGGAGGAGCTGGTGGAGGCTGGTGAGGCTGGCAGTGTGTACGCAGGTGTCCTCAGCTACGGGGTGGGCTTCCTTCTCTTCATCCTGGTGGTGGCCGCTGTGACCCTCTGCCGCCTGCACAGCCCCCCCAAGAAGGGCCTGGGCTCGCCCGCCGTGCACAAGGTCTCCCGCTTCCCGCTCAAGCGACAGGTAACAGAAAGTAGATACCAGGTTCCGAGCCGCCCGTGCCCCTGCCCCAGCCTCCCGGGCTCCCACGCTCAGTCCCCTTCCTAGTGTCAAGGCCTGGGGCCTGGGGCCTGCCCAGGGACAGCCCCTCTGCTGTGGGGGGCGCCGAGCCCTCACTGGTCTCTGTGGTCACCGCACAGAGCCGGGTCACTCTGGGCACAGAACATTTTAGAAGTCTTCGCTCAGTGCTGTGCAGGAGTCAGGCAGCCATCCCAGGCCCGGCCTCGGCCTACGGTCCAAGGGGGCCGCACCCTCGCCCCTGCGCCCCGGTCGTGCGGCACCGCAGCACCAACCTGCCCCTGCTGACCCAAGCAGGTGTCCTTGGAGTCCAGCTCGTCCATGAGCTCCAACACGCCGCTGGTGCGGATCGCCCGGCTGTCCTCGGGGGAGGGCCCCGCGCTGGCCAACGTTTCTGAGCTCGAGCTGCCGGCCGACCCCAAGTGGGAGCTGTCCCGGGCCCGGTCAGTGGTGTGCGAAGGCCTGGGGCCCTGGCCCGGGGGGGCGGGGGGGCGCACACACGGTGGGGGCCGGTGGTGGGGAGGGGCCCCACTCAGACCCGGCTGCATTCAGATGGGAATCAGGCCACTGCTGGAGATGGGGCTGGGGCGTGGCGGGGAGGACCTGCCCCAGGAAGTGCTCTCACCGGCCCAGAGGCCGGGGTGGGGGGTGGGGTGGGGGGTGGGGCAAGGTCCTCCACCAGCATGAGCACGGTCGCCGGGGCGAGGGTGGTGGGCTTCCTGGAGGCGGTGGCACTGCACCTCAGGCTGCCTGGGACAGTGCCTCGAGCGGGTGGGCGTGCTCATCGCTTCTCTGCTTTTGCCGCCAGGCTGACTCTGGGCAAGCCTCTCGGGGAGGGCTGCTTCGGCCAAGTGGTCATGGCGGAGGCCATCGGCATCAACAAGGACCGGGCTGCCAAGCCCGTCACGGTGGCGGTGAAGATGCTGAAAGGTGAGGGAGGGGCGTGGCGAGGGGAGCCTGGACAAGGCTGGGGTGGCCCAGCCTGACAAACCCCCTCCCCGCACAGATGACGCCACAGATAAGGACCTGTCGGACCTGGTGTCCGAGATGGAGATGATGAAAATGATCGGGAAACACAAGAACATCATCAACCTGCTGGGCGCCTGCACGCAGGGCGGTGGGTGCTGGGCCCGCGGCGGGCAGCGGGCGGCCCCCAGGTGCAGCCCCCGCTGAGACCCCGGTGCTCGCAGGGCCCCTGTACGTGCTGGTGGAGTACGCGGCCAAGGGCAACCTGCGGGAGTACCTGCGGGCGCGGCGGCCCCCGGGCACGGACTACTCCTTCGACACTTGCCGGCTGCCCGAGGAGCAGCTCACCTTCAAGGACCTGGTTTCCTGCGCCTACCAGGTGGCGCGGGGCATGGAGTACCTCGCCTCGCAGAAGGTGAGCGCCGCCGGCGGGGCCGGGCCAGGCGGGGGGCGGAGGGAGCAGCCGGTGGCGACCGCCTCAACCCCGGTCCTGTCCCCAGTGCATCCACAGGGACCTGGCCGCCCGCAATGTGCTGGTGACCGAGGACAACGTGATGAAGATCGCGGACTTTGGCCTGGCCCGCGACGTGCACAACCTCGACTACTACAAGAAGACCACCAATGTGAGCCCGGCCTGGGGAGGGTGGGGGACTCAAGCTGGGAGGGCGCCTGGCGGTCAACAAACCCCGTTCCTCCTCCCAGGGCCGCCTGCCCGTGAAGTGGATGGCGCCCGAGGCCTTGTTTGACCGCGTCTACACCCACCAGAGTGACGTGTATGTGGCCCCCAGACCCGGGCGGGGGTGGGGTGGGGAGCCGGGTGGGGCACAGGCCACACCAGGGCAGGGGCCGGGGAGCTGTGGGGCAGAGCCGGGCACCATCGGTAGCCCCCCTGCACCCCACTGGGGTCTGTCCTGTGGCTTCCGCATGCACGGGGGACCGTGGGCGGCAGGGTGGGCTGACGGTGCCGCGCCCCCGCCGCCCACAGCTGGTCCTTCGGTGTCCTGCTCTGGGAGATATTCACGCTGGGGGGCTCGCCGTACCCCGGCATCCCAGTGGAGGAGCTCTTCAAGCTGCTGAAGGAAGGCCACCGCATGGACAAGCCGGCCAACTGCACGCACGATCTGTGAGCGCGCGCCCGCCTGTCACCTCGGGACCCCGCTGGGCCCCACTGAGCCCCGCCCCCGGGCAGGGGGAGGGCCGGCCTCGAGGCTGTTCCCAAGGGAGGGGGACGGGCGCAGGGCAGGGCCCACCTGAGTGCTGCCCCCAGGTACATGATCATGCGCGAGTGCTGGCACGCCGTGCCCTCCCAGAGGCCCACCTTCAAGCAGCTGGTGGAAGACCTGGACCGCGTGCTCACCGTTACATCCACCGACGTGAGTGCGGGCCCCGCTGCCGCCCCCCGCCCACCCCCCGCCCCGGGCCTGGACGGCTCGGGCGTTGGAGGTGGTGCAGCACTGACCGCACCCCCACCCCGGCCCGCTCGCAGGAGTACCTCGACCTGTCGGTGCCCTTCGAGCAGTACTCGCCGGGTGGCCAGGACACCCCCAGCTCCGGCTCCTCAGGGGACGACTCCGTGTTCGCCCATGACCTGCTGCCCCCGGCCCCACCAGGCAGCGGGGGCTCGCGGACGTGAAGGGCCGCGGCCTGCGGGCCAAGCCCCCATCAACGTGAGAGCGGACCCCAGCCCGCCGTGCTGCCGCTGGTGTGCCGTGACCAACGGGTCTCACCGGCCTGGGCTCAAGACCTGGAACTGGTGGACAGATGGACAGACAACTTCCACATGTGTGCATGTGTGCACTCGTGTGTGCTCTGGGGTCCCCAGCATGCCCGCCCTGCTGTACGGTGACCTCCTGGCCACCTGGGCCGGCAGCACCGGTGGACCGGACGTAGAATGTAAGGGGCTTCTCCCGTGGGGCCCCTCAGGGCAGGGAGCCGGGGCCCTCCCCAGGCTCCCCTGACCCCCGCTGCCACCCCACAGGGAGCATCGGGGTGGGCCGGGCTCCAGTGTCCAGAGTGGGCTGAGCCCCCCCCTCCAAGTGCCCAAGCTGAGCCTACAGGGAAGCCCCCGTGTGGCACACCTCCCACCCAAGCGGCACCTTGCGCCTGGGGTGAGTGTTAGCGGCTCCCCACCTCCAGGCCTCCCCACTTCCCACCTTGACCCTCAGAGACTGAAATTACGGGTACCTGAAGGCGGGAGCCTTTAACTTCTATCCGAAAGGTTTATTCCAGAAATGAGTGTACATTTATATAAATAGATGCGTGTATATGATATACACATACATATATATATAAATATCTATATGGAAGAAGGAAGGCTGGTACAACTGAGGCATGGGGCCCTGAGGGTGCAGGGGCCGGGGTGCCCTAGTCGAGGGAGGCGCCCTGGGGGCTCGCTGTTGAGACGCAAAAACCAGCAGAGGTTGGAGGGGCTTTTCTGGCACCGCAGTTTTGTTTTAAAAATTGTTCCTGGACCTGTATGTTTGTAAAGCTATTTATCGACCCCCAGAGCCTGTGTCCCCGTCACTCCCCAGGCTCCTAGCGTTCAGCCAGCTGCACGGCAGAGGCTTAAGTTTTAACTTATTAACAGTGAGATGGTTTATGCTTTGTTTAGGGGCATTGCTGAGGGTGTGTCCAGCCCACACCCCAAGGCCAGAGCCAGCCCCCTGATACCCTAAAGGGTCGTTAATAGTTTGAGATGATTCCGAGGGGATATTTTATTTCCTTTGGCCTTCTTTTGCAAGAGAAGTAGATTTCTATAGGATTTTTCTTTAGGAGATTTATTTTTTTAGACTTCAAAGCAAGCTGGTATTTTCATACAGGTTCTTCTAATTGCCATGTGTTCCAGGCGGGGAGGCAGTTTCGGGGTGGGGGGGGCAGCCCTGCATGCAGGTTCAGATGTTATTAGATGTTACAAGTTTATATATATCTATATATATAATTTATTGAGTTTTTACAAGACGTATTTGCTGTAGATTTAACACTTCTTACGCAACGCTTCTAGACTTTTGTAGCCCGGACTGCTACCTTTCAAAGCTTGGGAGAGAAAGCCACAAATTCAGTTTTGTTACTTTTTGTACTGTTAATGGCCCTGAGTTTGGGCGGCTATTCTCTGCTTGTCAGCGGGCTCAGGGTGGTCTCGGTTCTCAGGGCCCCCAGCCTTGTGGGGGCCAAAGGTGTTGGCCCAAACCAGCAGACGTGCTTTCCAAAAAATAAAGACAACTGGTTCAGATCCATGCTTTCTTGTCTCCTGTCCTGGAGTCCCAGGCAGCTCCCGGGTACTCACTGCCCACCTGGGACAAGTCCTGTCATCTGTCCCCCGAGGAGGGAGGGGTCACTACTTGCTGCTGGAGCAACAGCTGCAGGGGTGGGGGCCCCAGACTAGACTGGCTGCCTGGGTCTTGCGCTCTCCAAGGCTTTCCAGCCCAGGTCTTTGGCTCAGAGACGATGTGTCCTGGGCAGAGCTAGGGTGAGGGTGATCCGGTGTGCCCAGCTGCACGGGGGCCCGACGCTGGCAGGGTGGAACCTCAGGGTCACCAGTGGTTTTCACTGCCTTGGTCGGGGGTCTCCAAGGGCAGGGAATGCAGGTGATGTGTTTGTGGGAGGGGGCAATGGGGAAATCCTCTGGGCCTGCCCATCCCCTATCTGCCCCCAGCTAGTGGAGTTCAGGGACCCTGAGGGTCACATCCAGGTACCTGTTGCTGGTTCCAAGGCCTCCCTCTCCTCACCCTGCCTCCTGGTGTCTGCCTACCCTGTCAGCTAGGGGAGGGGGACGTTTCTAGGTGGGTCCCCCCCATGGAGCCCCATGTAAACAAAGCCCTCACCTGGCGCCCTGATTCAGCCATCTGCACTCCTGGCCACACTCCTGCTCCTGGCTGGCTTCCCACCCCCTCCCGGGCCTGGCACCCGCCTTGGGCCCCACCATTGCCCCCTGCACTCCGCCGCCGCCACTCCTTCAACTTTGGGCAGGTGCTGCATGCTGATGCTCGGCTCGTTGGGGTGCTGAGGACCCAGTGACAGCATCTGGGCCCGTCTACTGCACAGTTCACAGCCCGAGGGAGAGGGAAGACTGAGCAGGGCACCCACCCAGCAGTGGTGGGAGTAAGTCTGGGAAGGCTTCGTGGAGAAGGCAGCAGTGCCCAGGCCAAGTGGCGGACTCGGGTGGATTCAGGGACAGGTGGCTATGCAGACTCACGCCCTCCCTGGGACCCAGCGCTGCCCAGGGCTGGCTGTCCCTCCCCCCCTAGCCCCTGCTTTGCCACCTGGTGCCCCTGCCTCTGTCCCTCGTGCCTCACGGTCTTGGACAGTATGAACTTTTACTCTGGCTTCTAAGAAACTCGCTCCCCTTATTGCTGTGTCCAACTCACCTTCCAACTGAGGGGGTTTCTGGGACCTCTTTCTGGAGAGCAGGGGAGGTTACTAGAAGCTTGGTTCTGGATAACGATGCCGCCCAATACCTGACCCAACTCGGGAAAGCGCTCCCAGCCCCCAAGCCCCTCCAGCCTGCCAGAGACCCCGCGTTTGTGTCCAACGCTCGGGAGACACGCAGCGATAGTGACGGGGATGGCAAGGAGGCCAGCGAAGGCCAGAGCCTGGAGGGAGGCCAAGGCCAGGAGGCGGGGAGGCGGCGAGGCGGGCGCAGTGCGGGCGTGCTGCGGGGCCCTCTAGCGCTGGCCGGGCCGAGCCCCAGCTCTGCCCCCGGCCTCTCTCCTGCCTGAACCCGGCTGGGCTCCGGGTGCGCTCTGGACACCGAGGGGACTGGCTGCGGGCGAGGCGCGGCTTTCCGGGACACCGGACGGAGACCCGGGGCGGGGCGCTGGCCGGAGAGGGACGGGCCCAGGTGGGCAGGTTGTGGGGCCCGACAGGGGAGCCGCTCAGTCCTCCCCGGAACCTCCCCTCCCCTCCCCCGCCCAGCCCCTCCCCTCCCCAACACTGCCACGCCCCCTCGCCCGCCTGGCCCCGCCCCTCACCTCGGCCCCGCCTCCACCCGCGGCCCGGCGTCTTCTCAGAGCCCCAGGGCCGGTGGGGTCCGGCTCAGGCCCGGGGGCGGGCTGCTGCGGGGCTTAGGGAGCAAGGCGCCAACACTCCGCCCGCCCTCAGAGGGTCCGGAGCCCCCATTCTCGGACCTCTAGGTCCGGCCTTGCCCTCTGCCTTCCCCTCGCGGCCTGGGGTGACTCACCTGGTGTGTGCGTCTGCACCTCTGTCCTGGCCCCCTGGCCTCCGGAATCTTGTTCCCCCCCTGTAGTGTCGCCAGGCTGGACAGCGACCTCTCGGTGTCCTCTTCCCCAGGCGGGTGCCTGAATACACTCCTCTCGGCCCCATGGTCTTCAGGGGGCCGCATCACCACGTGTAAAAACACATGACGCCACCGGGAACAGAACGTCCCCAGACGCACCCCCCCCCACCACGGTTGATGCAGGTTTTAAAGGTTTTAAATCAGGACCCCATCTGGCCGTCCCTCCTCCCGCTACGTGTGGCTTTTGGAGGGGGATGGCCATGGACGTGCTGGTGGCTCCTGTGGGGGGTCATGAGACTTCCCCGGCTGGGTGTCTGGGGCAGTGCCTGGGGCACACAGCCAGTGGCCCCGCACACCCAGCTCCCCACCCCCGTGACCCCAGGGTAGCCATCCGGCTACCGTCTGTCCACCACCTGGAATTCTCCCTGAAGAGCTTCCTGGGATGGGCTCTAGTTCCTCCTGAGAAAACAGGGTAGTCCCCAATTCTTTCCTGTCACCTGTTCTCGCTGTTTTAGAATCTCCATCAGCAGGGAAAGACTTTCCTGAGGATCAACTGGGTGTGTGGATTTTTGTTTATGATCGATTTTGTCTTTTTTTGCTACTCATTCTGTCCTTGCTTTGGCCCGAAGTGTCCCTTTAGGTTGGCTGTGGTGTCCCTGGACTATATATAGCCCTCTTGCCCGCCCCCGCCCGGGGTCAGCCTTGCCAGAGCCCTTGGTGACCCTCGATGTGACCTTCTGAACCACAGAAGTGAGAAGCCTCGAATCCTGGGGCACCGGCTTGTACCTGAAGACTCGCACGGCCCCGACCCCGGCCACCTTCTCCCGGGGCCCGGCCTGAGGAGGGTCCAAGTACAGTGGACACACTCAGTCCTCAGCATGAGGGGACTGGGTGCCTGCCGGGGGTGAGATGAACCTGGACAGGAGCCACTGAGGCCCAGCAGCCCCCTGCCCGTGCCTGCACCCCCAGGAACATCTCCCTTCCATACGGGTCACGACCCACGTGCGAGCCCGCAGAACCCCTGGGGCAGACTGTGGCCAAGGCCAGGCTCAGGGAGAGATGGGGTGCAGGTGAGGACGTCCCTGGGCAAGGGGTCGGGGCTCAGCAAGGGTAGAAGGATCCCCCACAGGACCTGGGGCCAGTGCAGGGGTGAGGCCGCCTGAGACAGGCTGGACGTCCCAGCTCACTGGGGGTGGTCTGTCCACGCTGGGAGAATGGGGAGGTAGGACCCTCTGCCTGGCGGCCGTCCCAGCTGGGCCTCAGCTCTCTGCCCAGGGTAGGCCCCCCCACCCCTGGAGCCCAGAGATGAGGGCCGGGGAGGCAGTGGGCACGGGGCGGGGGGGCGCTGCGGGCTGGCCCCCGGTCCGCACACCCCGTCAGCTCTCTAGGCCCTGCCCTGGTGTCGGGGAGACCGCAGTTCCTGAGGGCCCCCTCAGACAGTGGAGGGCACAGCCCTTAGGCAGTGCTGTCCCTGATCCCAGGGGCCCTCAGTCTCTCAGAACAGAATTCCACCCCCTAGGGCTGGCCAGGGTCCCAGCCCTGCCCACCAGGGACCACCCCCCACCCCGGGGCCTCTGAGGGTCGGGGAGAGGAGAGCCTGGTCAGGCAGTGGCTGCCTCGCCGACCTGACAGACCGTCACAGGGAAGACAGGCCATCACGACAGCGCTTTATTCAACCTTCTCCTTACATCAACTCGAGTGCCTAGTCACCAGCACAGTCTGAGGGGACGGGCAGGGCACGCGGTCACAGCACAAGGGGACACCAGAGGCCAGGACCAGAGCGCTGGAAGGCCCTCTTGTCACGCTCTCCTGCCGCGAGGCTGGGACCAGATGCTCAGACAGCTCTGCCATTTCCCGCCCTGACTGCCGGTGGGCCACACGGTTCACAAATCTGGTTTTGAGCTGTTACAGGAGCACGAATTTGATATTTTAATAAAAACACTATTTCTAAAAAAGGTGTTTACACACAGCCCGAGGAGGCGGCCCTCAGGCCAAGCCGGCCCTGGGCCCCTGGTGGACATGCAGACAGAGCCGCCAGCGGCCCAGGGCCCGCCGTGAGGAGCACCGCCTAGAGGTTCTTCTCTGCAAGTTACCAGGTGCCCTTCCTTCTCAAAGTCTGGATTTGGATATTCCAAAGCGACTCTGGAAGCCACGTGCCAACTTCCTGAATCCCTAATGAAGAAACCGGTGTTTAGGGGGAGCGAAGGAAGAATTCCCATTCCGCGTCACAGATCCCGAGGACATCACAGACGGCGGCCCTGACGCCTCGCTCGTCACGTAAGACTCTCGTTCCCAGAGCCGCGTTCCATACACCTGCACCCGGGCACCCCTGTCAGCGGCAATAAATAAATTTCAGGACAGTAAAAACAAGCAACGCGAAGGGGGAAGCCTGCAGCAGACCGTGGCCCACGGTACAAACACCAGCGAAGGATCCCGCTGCACTGGGGGCGCAGACACACACGATCTGGGAGGGCGGGGGGGCGGGGTGGGTGTGCGACGGCAGCGACGGGGATGCCCCGGGCGCCTGGCGAAGGCAGCGAGGTGAGGACGGAGGCGGGAAGGATGACCCCATCCGCGGCACGCCGGCTACCACGAAGTTCACGAGCAAGCACGCTTCCGCAGCGGAAAACCAGGCCACTAAAACACGTGTGAGAGGACTCATAAGTATCAATTAAGCACGGGGAACGTGCCTCTTGAATAACCGAACGAGGAACCCTTCAGAACCCACTGCCCCTTTACGAAGGTTTACATCTGAGAATACAGAATCTTATTTTGTCGAGTTTCTTCTTTATCGGCTGGGTAAAAAGTTTCAAGTAACTTGGAAGCTATCATCTCGTCGTCGTCCTCCCTCAGCTCATCTGGCCACTCTAGGCCCACGTCTTCCGATTCCTATGTCTGTTTTCCCCCAAAGAACGTTCTTGCCGTACCTGACCCAGCCTTTGCGTGGGCAGCCGGACAGAGCTGGGGCCACAGGCCGCCCAGCACCCCCACCCCCACCCCCGCCACAGAGCACTGGCCTCCCCGAGCTGCCGGTTGTGGACCCATCACCGGACACGCGGTGAAACCCGCTCCGAACACCCAAGGGAGCGGTGAGGCGCTAACACCCGAAATGAGGAAACTTTCTAAAAGCACAACAAAGTACTGCACCCGAGATGCTTCATTTTCCAGGGCTTCATTAGCACCTCTCCTGGCATAATTTACATTGGATTTACTCAGGTGGGCAGACTGTCATGTGAGGAAATTCTGTACCAGTTAAGTGGTTAGGGTTAGGTGAGAATCAAAGAGAACTCAAGAAAGAGCTCGGACACACACGTCAGAGCGAACTTCCAGGAGACCTGACATCCGCGTCAGAGAACGTGGCCCTCCAGAGGCCACGGAGATGACGGGCGTGTTCGCTCACTCGCTGCAGGTGTGAGCTTGGGAGCGTGCACGAGTGGCTCCTGTTCACACTGATCTGTGGGAATCCAGGCCCACGACTCATGAAGCGTCCTCTCCAGCCGAGGCGGCTGTGTCTGCACGACCCCAATCCCACGCCTGGGGCTCCACGGGCACGGGGAGTCCACGCGGCCGGTCCTCTCTCCTCCCACAGCAGACACCGCCAGGGGACACGCGGGGAGGCCCGAGCCGCCTCAGGAGCCCAGGGGGCTGTGCAGGGCCACGACCCCCCGCTGCCGGCAGGCCTCACGCTTGCCTGCCACAGCTGGGACCACACCAGCACTGGGCCACCGCGTGAATCCAGAGCAGACTCCCTGGAGGGGTTCAGGGATCCAGACTGGCTGAATCTTCGTGGAATGATGGAAATTAAAAATTACTGATTATGAAGTTTCTGATTTATTCCAGACAAAATATTAGATCTGTCTCTAAGAATCACTTCAAAGCAATAACTGTCACGTTAGGACCACTGCGGCAGACGCACGAAGGGCCACCAAGGCACCTGAGAGCCGGCGGGCCCTAACTCTTCACTTCTGCGGCCTCCTTCTCGGCCTTCTCCTTGGCCTTCTCCCTCTCCTCCACCTTCTCCTCCTTCCCCAGCATGGCCACAATCTCAGCCACCTGGCTGGTAGAGATGTGGATGTCTTCTTTGTCCACCAGCTCGATCACCTGCACACACGGGAAGGGACGAGGGCCTCAGAGGTGGCTCTGCCCCTTCACAGCATGAAATCTCCCCTCAGGACACGGAGGGCAGACGGCACACGGCCACCAGGCTGGGATGGCCTTTGACACCCATAGGCCACGCTGTCCCGCCGGGGGCCCTGGGTCCTCCATCTGCCCCGGTCTTCTGAGGGCCAGACCCCCACCCGCACGGAGCCAACAGGCTCCACAGCCCCAGACCAGGCTATGAGCCGCCAGGGAGCGGGCCCGGGTGAGGGCGCCAGCTGTGCCTCCCTCCGGTCGCAGGGCTGCAGGAAGGTGGGATGGACGACACAGAGAGGCTGCCGGGCCGGGCCCTGCTCGGGCAGAGCGCCGTGAGCACCAAGGAGGGGCCCCAGACGACAGGCCCCGCCCAGCCACTGCTGCCGCTAGGGTGATGGCGCTCAGCCCACGAGCGGGGAAGGCCGTGCTCCCGACCAAAGTGACGTCCGCTGACATTCTAGGTAGACGTTTGAGTGGAAAGTCCCTGACGGGCTGGAGAGACCCTGGAGCCATGAGAGCTGCCGGCGAAGGCGTGCTCTCCACTGGAACGCCAGAGCCCACGGCCATCCTGTGGAGGCGGAGCCCCGTGCAGGTCGCCTGGGCTGCCCAAGCTCCCGGCACCCTCTCAGGCCTCCGGCCACCCCCAGGGGTCCCGAGGCCCAGCCCCGAGGACCACACGTGTCCCCTCCGGGCTGCCATGGCCCAGCCCCCCCAACACTGTGCTCCGCAGACCCGGCCAGGGCTGGGCCAGGGGAGGCCAAGCAAGAGCCGGTGACCTGCTCCAGACGGACGGCCTCACTGCCCTGACTCCACTCTGTTTGCGGCGAGGGCGAGACCAGCCCCAGGGGCCTCTCGGGTGGACGCACAGGTGGAAAAGGCTCCCCAAGACCCCCACGACCCACCTTGACGAGGTCGTCGATGTTGACCTTGCCATCCTTATTCTCGTCCAGGGCCAAGGCCAAGCTGAGGAGCTTGTTTTCGGGAATGTGCTTGATTTGCTTCATGGCACTGATGAGCTCGGCAACGCTGATGACGGTCTCCCTGGGGAACACAGCCCGCACGCGGCACAGCTGGCACCCCTACAGCCTCACTGGGGCCACGTGGGTCAGACCTGCCCTGGACAGCCCCTCCCTCCAGAGCTCCCTCGCCCCGTCCTCTGGGAACACCCAGCCAACTTGGACACAGAAACAGAAACCACCGCCCCGTCCAGGGTCTCCTGTGCGTGCGCAGCCGCCCAGCGAGCCCGGCCTCTCCAGTGGGGACGAGGCCAGTGGGTCCCTCAGGCCTGCCTGCGCCCTGGACAGGGTGGGAGGGGCTGAGTATGGCCACACTGCCCTCCGACCAGGTGGAGGGCAGTGGGCCCACACAGCACAGCAGGTCAATCCAAGAGGGGACACTGGCCTCGCCCGGGGGGAAGGGCCGCTGACCTGAGGACAGCGGGGGCCCTGCAGCCAGCCCGCCTGCCTGCCCCCTGGAGACGTGGGCGCTCGTGGTGCGCTGTCTGGCCCACGGGAGCGCCGAGCGTCAGTCGCTACCACCTGGGGGGGTTTCATTTGCCCGGCAGCCACTCACACGACGCTGGCCCCCGCTGGCCGCTGTCCCAGGCATGTGGGACACACCAGTGCAGAGCCGGCCCCCACGCAGGGGGTCATTACTGAGTTGCCTGTGTGTAGGGGTTCAGGAAGAGGAAGGAGGCTGGAGGAAGGGGAGAAGGGACAGGGAGAGGCTGGTGGTTCCCAAGGGAGCTGTGATCCGAAGGACACTCTGGAAGGACCGGTGACAGCAGCCTGGAGAGAGCTGGGGGAGGGGCGGTGGGCACAGGGAGAGCAGGCAGCCGCAGCCGAGGTCCTCCAGACGTGGGCTGACAGCGCTGCACCATGTGTGCGTGTGCTTATGTGTGTGAGCACGCACGCGTGCAGGGAACACCCAACTTGGGGCCGCTTCAGTGACAGTGTCGTGGAGAAGTGGGGACACCTGGGTTCTGGCTGCAGCCGCTAGGTCAGAAGGGCGGGGCAGCTGGTCACCACAGCTGAGAAACGTGCTCTGGTCAGAAAGGCCCTGGGCCCCCCGGGCTCCAGGCCCCTGGCAACCACGTCGCACACTCACCCTGCAGACGAGCCCTCGGCGGCCACGCCCAGCTTGCCAGCCTTCTGATCGGCCTCCAGCTGCGTGAGCAGGCTGTCGATCTGCCCGATCATCTGTTGTACCCGCTTCGTCAGCCTCTTGCTGGCTTTAGACTCTTCCACATAGATTTCTTTGCCAGTCTTTGAAAGTTCCTTCTTGATCTCCTGCAAGTCCTAATAAAATTATTTGCTTGTAAAAAGACTGCCTTAAAACTAAAATAGAAACCTTAAGTTCACCTTGCAGAAGTAACTGGATTAACCCAGACTCCATCATAAAGGTGGAAAGGTCTAGGCTGCGCGCGGAGCAGTCCCATGAACTCGAGCCACAAAGCAGCAGGCTTACTGCTGTCTATCATGCAAATTGGTTCTCATTGCAAACTCAAGCACTGTTTTTGTAGCAAAGGAAATGAACTCTGTCCTGAACCCCGACTTTCTTCCTGACGGTGAAAGAATCCAGGAATGGTGAGTGCCTTCTTAAATTCCAACTTGTGGTTTTCCCTACGAGCAAGCGTTACAGGGAAGAACGGGAGGTTAGGTGGGGACTGGAGAACCCACACAAGAGGGCTGCCACGACAAAGTTCAGAAAATAACAGATTATTTTTACCAATCTTTAAATAAATAAATAGTATGTAAGAAAGAAGTCTCTTTCGGGGAATCATGAACAAAAATAAGATTTCATATACCAAGTGACCAGACTGTTCATCTGATACCTTCATGTGTTTAGAAACTAAAAAGATATATGCGTGTCATCGACAAGGGCGAATGGCCGGCATTCCAGGGGAAAGTGACAGAGTGGGATGACTAGAAAAGCTACTGAATAAGATTTACTTAAATTCAGTTTTCTCTCCAAAGACCATTTGGCCAGCTTTTCCCTTATCTGATGGAGGCATCACTGAACACTGGGGGCCGATGCAGCCTGGGTTTACTCTGTGTGTAGCCTCAGCCCCGCCCCCGCCGCCCCTCCCCCCACGCCGCACCTCACTGTAGTCCTGGACGTCCTCCTTCAGCAGCTCCAGCTCCTCCTTCTCTTTCGTCAGAGATTTCTTCTGACCCTTCAGTTTCGAGCAGGCGTCACTGAGTATGTCAATTTCCTCCTGAGTTATTTCCTCTTCCTGGAAAGAAAATAAACAAGCAAACCGAAACCCTACATGAAGGGGAGTAACTGGCTTTCCCCCGAAGGCTTGGCCACTTTTCTATCCGTGTCCCGTGTCCACACTGCGCGTGCCAGTCTTGGGCTCTGGGCGAGGCGACAGGCACCTGCAGTCACCGTCTTCGCTCTCCGAGGGGCCTCCTGCACCCGAGCGCACCTGTGCAAATGTGTCCGGCAGACGTGCATAGCCACGGAGCGACCACCACCCGACAGAGAAGTATCGTTACCCTGAAGGTTTCCTCGTGCCCACATCCCCACCCCCACCCCACTGGCCTGCCTTCTGCCACGACAGCCTCGTTTGCTGGAATTCTGACAAACGGTATCACGTGGCTTGAGCTCCGTCACCCTGAGATTCACCCACGTGACGGTGTGTTCCTTCTGACCGCCGTGTACGATTCCATCCGCAGATACGCCAAACCTGCTTCTCTCCATCGTCGTAGCTATTCTAGGTCCTCTGAATTTCCATATATGTTTTAGAGTAAGTTTGTCGATGTCAACAACAAAGCCTGCTGGGATTTTGATGGTGTTGAATCCACAGATCGGCTGGGGAGAATTAACAGCCTACCAACACCAAGTCTTCACATTCACGAGTGCAGTGAAGCTCTCCATTTAGTTACTGCTTTAATCCACCTCAGCAGCACTTTACAGCATCCTGTACAGCTCTTCATATCTACTTTCAAACTTATCCCTAAGTAGTTCACTTTCTGGATACTATTGTGTGATATGCTTCTTAGAATTTCAACTTGATTGTTCATTACTAGTACAAACAAGTACAATGACCTTTTAGGTGCTCACGTCATCCGTGAATAGTTTCGCTTCTGTGTGATTTTACTTGTTTTTCTCTAACCATCCTGGCCAGACCCGCAGTCCGATGCTGAACCGGTGGTGACAGCAGACACCCGTGCTACCGTTAGGGATCCTGTGACCGCAGGTGCCACTCTGGCTGCTTTAAGTGGGGTTGAGAAGGTTCGCTCCCACTGGTTTGCTGAGAGACCTTTTCAATTGAGAAGAGATGCTGAGAGACCTTTTCAATTGAGAAGAGATGCTTCTGCCAAGCGCTTTTTGTGCATCTACTGAAATGATCGTACATGGTTTTTCTCTTGAGGCTGTTAATGTGCTCGTTACATTGACTAATTTTTTTGTATTCCTTGGACAAACCCCACCAGGTCACAGTGTATTATCCTTTCTACAGAACAGCTGCATTTCACTTACTAGAAACTTGTTGAGAATTTCACACCTGTGTTCAGGACAGATACTGGTCTGTAGCTGTCTCGTACCCATCTGGTTTTGGCATCAGGGGATGCTCATCTCAGTATATCCTCTTCTCAACTTTCTGCCAAGAGCCTGTGTAGCACGGGAAGGGTTTATTCTTTACATGTTTGGACTCACCAGCAACTTCACCCCTGAAGCCATGTGGGTCTGGGGCTTTCCCTGTGGAGAGGTTCTTCAGCTACCAACTCAATTTCCTAGAGCTATTCAGGTCTCTGTTCGAGTAAATGGTCAATACCGATAAGACCCAGCCTTGTGCTGCAAATAGGAAACGGCGGTGCCCCGACTCTCTGTGGCATCTTTCCAACAAACCAAGGTTCTTCAGTGTAAGTTTTTAAAGGTTTGTGCTCCTTGCTAAGAAATCCTTGGCGATCCTTAGTTCATAAGCTCTCCGGAGAGTTTAAGTGTCCTTTCACGTCTAAGTCTTGAATCCACTGGAAATGGAATGCATCTGTTTCCATGGAGACAGCCAACCATGCTGGCCCTACTGCTGATGAGTGACCCCTCCTCCCAGACCACGCTCCATGGGCCCGACCAGGCCCCGCCTCTGTTCAGCTTCCGGGCCTCAGCCCCAAACTGCCTTCAAAATGACCCTGGTATCTCAGTTCCTGACCCTTCCCAGGGTCACCCTTCAAGCCTAGGTCAGCCCAGGCTCCCGGGACCCTCCTCCTCTCAGCCTCTTATCAGTGACAAGAGCGTGTGGGTCTTCATCTGTCTCCTGGGCCATCACCGGGTGAACAGAGGCTCACTGGACTTATCCCAGGCTATGCCAGCCCCTTCCCACCACACCACACCAGCCCTGCAGCCCACAGCTCCCTTCACCAAGACCCCTGGTGTTGACGCTTTATGATTTCTCTTCTTATACGCACAGGACTGGAGGCCCTGCAGTGGGGCCCTTCCCTCCACCTCCAATGACCCCGCGGGGCCCATCAGGGGTCAGTCCCCATCCACCCGGCCCTCAGGACACGTGACGAGGCCCACCCCTCTACCCAGGTGTCAACACACTCGACTTCACACGCACCCCCCACCACAGCCTCGTCCCCCCTCTGACCCCCTCTGAATGCGGTGGTCCCCCACCCGCCCCACCCCGGGACCTCGCTGAGAATCCCCAGACATAAAGCTGCCGTCCTGGTTTCTGTCTCCTACTCCAGCTGCCCGACGCTGCTGCCGCCCATCTAGTAAACACCTCCTGCCCCCAACACGCCTTCAGAAGCTGCTCTGCCCATCATGCTCCGTGTGCCAGGGGCCACCTGGCGGTTCCCCTGGCAGAAGGCGTCTCATGAGGAACATGAGCTACAACCATGACGGCAAGGCTGCCAGAAGCGAGCACCCCCAGCGCGCACCGCACATCGGGCCCCCTGCGCCGGGCAGCTGGGAAGGGGACAGCAAGGGGGGCTTCCCCGCTGGGGGCCCTGCCACACGGAGCACAGGGGCTGCAGCCAGGGCAGGGCCGCCTCACCCTCCCCGGCCTCGCTCTCCTCGCCCCTCGACCATCCATCGTCACCCTGAGAAGCCAGGCTGCGGCCTTCCGGCCCCGCTTCCTCGGGAGCCCCCACCCTGCAGGCGGGCTCGCTGGCCCTGCGGTGCGGCTCCAACACCGCTCCCTCCAGGCGGGCGCCATTACCTTCAAGCCCTCTAGGACGGGCGCGCTGTCCATCAGGGCCTCGGACGGCAGGGTCACATCAGGCTCTTCCGGCTGCGGCTCGACCACCAGCCTCCCAGGGGCACCTTCTGCCACCACTTCAGGCTCCACTTCCTTCTGAAACGCAAGGCCGCTGCCGGCTCAGCACCACCCGTCAGACCGTGGCCTTCCCAGGCATCCACACCGGCAGACGTGCCGCTGGCCAGAGGGCCGCCAAGCGAGGGGCAAGGTCTACAGAGCCCGGCCGGCTGGCAGTGGGGTCTGCCTCCGCCAGGTTCCGCCGCAGGACCCTCCACGTGGGCGCAGCGCGTGACGAGCGCAGTCACGCAGCTTCTGCATCCACGCCCCAGCATCTACGGGCTGCCGGAGGCCTCGGTGAGGTCGCCACAGCCTCGAACCCCAGCTTCAGGGCCTCAGGGCCGGCCGCTTGCGCTGACTGGCGCCCGAGCCGCAAGAGTGCGTCTGCCTCCCCGTGCCCCCACCCCACCCCACCCATGGGCCCAGCCCTTCCACCGCCCCGCTGCCCGCTCACCGCCGCCTGGGACCGCCTCTGCAGCTCTTTCTCGCGATGCTCCTGCAGGATGGCTGCCTCCTCCTGCAGCGTGGCCTCCAGCTTCGCCTTGTTGTCCACCTGCTCGCCCTCCACCTCGGCCACCTTCACCTGGGCCTCCTTCGCCTTCAGGGAGGGGACACCCGTGAGCACGCTTGGAAGCGGGGCAGGCGCGCCCCCGCCAGAGCAGCCCACACGGCGCCCGGCCCGGGTCTCGGGGTGTCTTGGCCATCAGGGCTTGCTCTCCGAGGAGCAGGAACCCCGGCTGCTGGGAAACGCCCTGAGGACCCCAAGGGCCACCTTCTGCACGCACCGCAGGGCCCTCAGCGTGCAGAGGGCAGACAAGAAAGGAGGGGGCGAGTGGTGGGTCCGGGGGCTCCCCCAGAAGGGAGAGGGCCCCCGGCAGAGTGAGCAGCAGAAGGGGGCCTTGCAACACGCACCACAATCTCCGGAAGGGTCTGCAGGGTGGACTTGAGCTGGTCGGCGGGAGAGAGGGTGTCAGGAAGGTACATGGCCCGGGACAGGATGAGCAGCGACGTCGGGATCTCCTGGTGCAGGTGCAGCTCCAGCCACTGGAAGTGGGAGGTGGAGACCCAGACTCACCTGCCGGCCTCGTCCCACCCACGTTTCCTGTGACCTGGGCAAGGGCTTCTGGCCCTGGAACTTCCCTCTCTGTCCTGGTTTGTGTAGGGAAACGGAGGAGGAGGACACTGGTGGCAACAACCACGGCGGCACCTGAGTGGGCGGACCCGTATGTACCCCGAGCAAGTTCTCCTGGGAGAGACCCCGCAAGCTCCGAAGGGCCTATTTACCGCTGTGCTAACGCCCACTGCCCGCCTCAGTCACGTGACACCCCGCAGCGAGGCCGCTGTGCTAACACCCACTGCCCACCTCAATCACGGGAGCAGGAGACACCCCGCAGCGAGGCCGCTGTGCTAACGCCCACTGCCCACCTCAGTCATGGGAGCAGGAGACACCCCGCAGCGAGGCCGCAGGGCTTGTAAAACACTGAGCGAGACGGCCAGGTCCTGTTCCCAAAGTTCTTCACTTAACAATGGCACAGAAACTCCAAAGGTGCGCTGGTGAATTCATTCGGTGTTTGAGGTTTGCACAGCTACCATGAGCTGGGCACTGTTTGAGGCTATTTTAGTGACACAGACAATGTTCAAACTGACAAAAGAAACCCCGACAATGCTTGGACACAAGGTAGACACAGAACAAAAGATGGGGCGAGAAGAACTCTCAGAATGGGGAGAAAATGCCGAGCACAGGTTAAATGACGAGAGAAGGAAGACACCTGAGGCCTTGGAAACCGAAACACCTCGAGTCCTGACATCCTTCGGGCACAGTGCCCCACACTCGAGTGCCCCAAGTGTGCTCCAGACCAGGCGGACCCAGGGCAACCCCACAGAGGAGGGTCTGCGAGGAGACCCTGTCAGAGACAAGGGCAGTGAAGACAAGGACAAGAATGCACTGCCCACTAAGCACCGTCTGTGTCAGCAGGGGGGGCAGCGGGTGTCAACAGATCTCTGTCTACACTGGGAAGACAACCCGAGGGGGTGCCCAGCTGGCGCCCTGCCCCTTTTGATACGAAGGCTGAGTTGTTGTGAACATTGCCTACCCATCATCGCATCCACTCAGACCCATGCCGGCGGAGCAGGCCTGTGGCCCTGCAGAGCTGGCCCCTGGCTTCTGCCCGAGGGCCCTCTGAGCGGCCGGAGAAGCAGGGTCACTCAGACCCAGGCTGCCAAGAGCAGGAACTTCGGAGGTCGGCCTGGCCTGGGTCCTACTTCCCCAAACACCCCTGGCCTCAGTTGAGAGTCGTACTGGAATTTCAAAGGAAGCTGACCTCGTCCTCGTGAGTCCACAGAAGACGGGGCGGAGGGAAGAGCAAGCACAGCAAAGGCGACCAAGAGCCGGGGAGGGAGATCGGAGCGGCGCCCAGGAGTGGCGGGCAGCCACCGCGTGCGGAGCTCACACAGGCCCCGGCCCAGGCGGCAGCTGAGCCGGAGCACCTCCCGCCCCCTGCTGGGACGGAAGGGCCCCCCACCACACCGCAGGTACGCACCTGCTTCAGCTGGCCCCGCAGACGGTCTTCCGTGACGCCCAGGGCCCGCATGCCTCGCGCCCGACACGCTGCCTGTAGCTCCTTGACGTTGAGGCTGTCCACACCCTCCTCAGCGATCAGCTGTCAAAGGAAGCCAGCCAATTACCTCCTGAAGGGTCACTACGGGTCTGTGCTGTCTGCATTCGCACGCTTGGGAACTAAGTGTCTGATTAGAAACCACCTTCCTGGGCTTCCCTGGTGGCGCGGTGGTTGAGAGCCCACCTGCCAATGAAGGGAACATGGCTTCGAGCCCCGGTCCGGGAAGATCCCACATGCCACGGAGCGTTTGGGCCCGTGCACCACAGCTGCTGGGCCTGCGCTCTGGAGCCTGCGAGCGACAACGGCTGAGCCCGCATGCTACAGCTGCTGAGGCCTGCGCACCTAGAGCCCGTGCTCTGCAACCTCCCGCTCGCTGCAACTAGAGAGGGCCCATGCGCAACAATGAAGACCCAATGCAGCCAAAAATAAATAAATAAAATAAATACATTTATAAAAAAAAGAAAGAAACCACCTTCCTACTATGCTTTGCCAAACACAAGATAAACCCCCACTACCAAGGCCCCGATTCCAGGTTTGCAGTGATCAGACCTTCTGACAGAGGGTGGGACCTTAGGGTCAACAGCCAGGACCCACCCCGAGATGCGAAGACACCCACTCAGGGCCTGCTCTCTGCCCAGGGAGCAGCCCTGCTGCCCGAACCCCACGCTTCTCCCGTCCTGCACTGTGCAGGGACGAGGGGAGAGAAGAGGAGGAACAAAGGGCAACAGTGCCACCTGCTCCCCCCATTTAAACCCCCCAGTGACCCTGTGAGGAGGACACGACCGCTACCTGCATCAACTGTGAGACAACCGTGGGTGGACATGCAGCCACACGGCTCCTCCCCGTGGCTAACACCTTGCAACGTGCAGTATCAAACCACCGCCGGAACGCGATGCCGAGCCAGTCCAGGCAGAAGACACCTCTGTCCCCACGAGGACCTCACAGACACTCCCAACCCCTCTTGACCCCTGGGAACCAACCACCAATCTGCTCTTCATCCCTGTGATTCTGTCACTTGAAGAGCATTACAGGGATGGGACTGCACAGCGCACAGCCTTTGGGGACTCCTTGAGGATCCACGCGGTGTGTGTAGTGATAATCCACTCCTTTCCTTAGTGAGTACACTGCATGGTACAAACGTCCTGGTTTTACCGTTCGCCCCATGAAGGACATCTGGGTTGTTTGTTTCCTTTCCCCATCTTCCCGTGGGGCACGTGGATCCCATCTGCACTTGCCTCCTGCGCTTCTGAGCACATCTCTGCGTCCATTTTCAGGGGCTGCTCTGGTATCACATGCTGCACCTACCTCATCATGGAGGGAACGTGGTGGCCTCCCCCCTTTATCCTCCCCCACTTGTCGAGCTCATCCTAATGTCACCTACTGACACAGAGCCACATCACACAGTGCCCCATTTTTGCCTCCACCATCGCACTTTACTTAGAAGACACACGAGCAGAAGCGAAGCCTGGTGCTTGTCGTGTTCTTTCTTCCTGACGCCCTGAGGTTCCTCTAGGCTCTGCTGGTGACAAATTGTCGTTGTTTTCCTTCACCTGGGAACGTCTTGATTCCTCCCTCGTTTTTATCTTTAATTTTTATTTTTGCTGAATCTAGGATTGAATTGACCGAGTTCTTTTTTTTCAGCACATGAAAAATACTTTCCAGTTCCTTCTGGCCTCCATGGTTTCCGATGAGAAATGCACTGTCATTTGAATTGTGTTTCCTGCAGGTAAGATGCCATTCTCTCTCACTGCTTTCAAAATTATTTCTTCTTCTTTTTTTTTTTAAATAAATTTATTTTTATTTTTGGCTGCGTTGGGCCTTCATTGCTGTATGCGGGCTTTCTCTAGTTGTGGTGAGCGGGGGCTGCTCTTCGTTGCGGTGCGTGGGCTTCTCACTGCAGTGGCTTCTCTTGTTGCGGAACATGGGCTCGAGGCGTGAGGGCTTCAGTAGTCGTGGTGCACGGGCTTAGCTGCTCCACGCCACGTGGGATCCTCCCGGACCAGGGACCGAACCTGTGTCCCCTGCACTGGCAGGCAGATTCTTAACCACTGGGCCACCAGGGAAGCCCCTCAAAATTATTTCTTTGTCCTTCACGTTTGTTCACTTGACTGTGAGTCTTTGTGTGGACTTCTTTGTGTTTATCCGCTCTGAGGCTCACTCAGCGTCTTAAATCTGCAGATGTATGCCTTCTACCGAATCTGGGGAGTGGCCCACGGTCAGAATGGCGCGGGCACCCACTGCTTGTCTTCTTTTCATTTGCTTTGGGGTCCTCCTGGTTCTCAGCACGAGGAGTGATTCTCAGCTGAAGCTGGACATTCTGGGTATAACTCTGGGTATTACGCTATGCGATCCTGGAGCTCACTTCCATCTTCTGTCCTAACTGGCTTCCTCTTGACAGTGCTCTGGCATGGGGGTGTTCTACCCAGCACTTACAGGTGGTGTAACTGACGATCTGGCATCTACGGATCCAAACTAATGGACAAAGTTGTTTACGTCTCCCCTGCTGCCTGGCTTTCCTGGGCGTGCTACAATCATATTTCAAATCCTCCAACCACAAACTCTGACCTCTGCTTCACGTCCTGCCCAATGAAAAACGCCTCCAGCTGACCACTCCCGCTGACCAGTGATGAAGGCTGTCTCGACTCCTCCCTCCCCTCACGTCCTGGTCCCCTCTTCTGGGGAACTGTGAGCACAGCTTCCTTCCAACAGCCCTGAGCTCTCTGTGGCATCACTCAGTCATTGTAAATTACATCCCGGAACAGAAGAGATCTGGCCTCCACTGAGGCCAGGGGGAGAGGTACTTCTGAGTCTACTGGGAGGGGTCTGGCCTCCCCGCTAGGCTCTGCATGCCTCCCTGGCTGGGAGGGGCGGGAGAACCTCTTACTGCCTCTCCTGACACCACTCCAGCAGGGAAGTATGGAGAGTGCCTTGAGACTGTCGGGTGCGGGTGGAGGCCAGACCCCCTGCTGGTCTCTACTGACACCACAGGGGGCAGGGGGCCGGGGATGAATGAGCCAGCTCCTCGCAGCCTTCCCCGATACCATCCCAGCTGCTACAGCCTGAGGGTGGCGGTCCCAGCCCCACCGCCCCTGTGTGTGTGGGGGTGGTCCGGGGAGGGTCGGGGTGGGGAGACACTGTTTCCTGTAGCGTCTGGCTGGAGCAGAGCCATCACTCTCTGAAGTCCTCTGTCCTGCTAGGTGGCCCCGTTCCTTTCCTCTGACCACAGGATGGGATTCTAAAGTCTGTCCTTGTTGGCGATTCTGGCTTCTTCAGCCCCATGGCTGGATCTATGAAGCACAAAGACCTCCTGTGTCATTCCTGGGGTCCCAGGGGCTTCTCTCCACTTTTCAGAATCTTCTTATGTATGTTTTTTACCATTTAACGTCCACGGGAAAGTATGCCCCCTCCACTTTCTCGACAGCAGAGGTCTGGCCACTGCCCCACCTCACAGGAATCTGAAGCACTGAGGTGAGGTGACTTGTTCAATTTCACAAAGCTAGTGAGTGGCCGGGACACAACCCAAGCCTCCTGCCTTCATGCTGCCTCTCCCGAGGAGGGGCAGCCGCACGGCAAATTCTCCAGCAGAGCAGAGAGACAACTTCTCTTCATCCTTACAAAATGCAGTGATGATCTGCTTCTGGAGAACAAGAGAGACAGTTTTACCTGCAGACGGAAATCTTGGAGGATGGGTTTAAGAGTGATCAGACCAAGAAGAGAGGATAAGTAAACCACACGTACAAAAGGATGTAAAATACAGGAAGAGCATATGTGATGCAGGGACCGTGAGCAGTCTAAGGGGAACATAACCCATGTGGGGGGGGGGGGGGGGGTATTTAATGAAATGATGGAAGCACCACAACCAGGAAATAGGATAAGCACAGACACAGACACGCCTAGGGACGTTACTGTATAGCTGCTAAAATCCAAACAAGATGTAACAAAATCCAAACATCTCGGATGCTGCCGGAGAAAGATGGACACCTTCAAAGGAACAATAATAGGCCTGCCAGCTGACATGCACTCAATGGCATCTTATTTTTTTTTTTTTTTTTTTTGCGGTACGTGGGCCTCTCACTGCTGTGGCCTCTCCCGCTGCGGAGCACAGGCTCCGGATGCGCAGGCTCAGCGGCCATGGCTCACGGGCCCAGCCGCTCCGCGGCATGTGGGATCTTCCCGGACCGGGGCACGAACCCGTGTCCCCTGCATCCGCAGGTGGACTCTCAACCACTGCGCCACCAGGGAAGCCCTCAGTGGCATCTTTAAATGTAGAAAAAAGAACTGCAAGCCTGGAGTCCTACACCCAGCAATACCCTGCAGAATGGAAGGTTAATACAGACAAATCCATACAAACAGCCACTGAGGGGACTCCTCAAGTGGAGGAAACGGTCTGGGTGGAAACGCAGGAAGGAAGGAAGGGGGTCAGGAGGATAAATACGTGGTGCACACACATCAACTCAGCAGCAAAAGCGCGTGCAACGCAGAGGCGGGGCCGGCGAGTGCAGCTGGGACCTGGCGCGTGGCAGGAAAAGCACTCAGTCCCATTAGACTCCTGTGTGTCGAGGAAGATCGTTGTAAACTCCAAAGAAATTGCTATAACAATAAATAAGGAGCAAGCTAATGGAGAGCGGACGGAAGAGTAAACATTTGATTAATCCAAAAGAAGGCAAGAAAGGAGATAAAGTGGAACATGAAACACACAGGACAAAGAGGAAAAGAGTATGGACTAAATACTACAACTGTAAGACAGAGGGTCTTCAGAGCAGATGAAAACAGTAATAAACACAAGGCAGAGAGGATTCAGGAAGCCCGTAAGTAACAAGAGGGAAGATCAGCCCCGAGGCAAGCTGGTGCAGCTATCAGAAGACCAGGCGCCACAGACTTCAACGCAAGCAGCGTCACTAGGGAGAACGAGGGACACTTCGTGACTTCCTGAGACACACACACTGCACGGGGGCAGGCAGGCAGCACAGCTCCGGAGCAATCTGGTCACGGGCCAGGACTTGCTTTTGGCCTCCTGCCCTTTTTACTCAGGAGCCGCAATTCTAGGTCACTATTTTTATAGGACCTATCAAAGATCTGGGGCATAATTCACATTAATACGTATTTATTAGAGGGTTCTTTAGGGTAGCAGATTAGCTAAAGTGACGGTTAATAAACTAGGACACGTTCATATAATGAAACATTAGGCTGCCTTTAAAATCCACCTTTTCAGCGACTACGTCCCACCACGGGAAGGTGTGCTGTCACAGCGGCTGGAAACCGTGTGATCCCAGCACTCACCCCAGGAGACACAGACGAGCCCTGAGCAGGCTGTGGGTGCTCACCTTGTCGTCGGCCTTGATGGAGCGCAGCCTCATGGTGAGCTGGAAGCGCAGGAAGTTGTTGGTGCCCATGGACTGCAGCTCCAGCAGCTTGCACAGCGCCACCAGCTGTAGGCGCGTGAGGTTGTCCAGGGTCAGCTCATCCTCAAACAGTTTGGAAAACCGCATGATTTCCTCGTTGCTGGGTCTCTCGCCCGTCTCTCGGATCTGCGGGAGCCATGGTAAGGGTCACCACGGGTGGGCTGTGTCCCCCGCACCCCCATGGCCTCGGGTCACACGCCTCAAGTCAGGAAACAAAGCAGAAGGGGCCACCCACACCCTCCCTCAGCTCCGCTCACATCTCCTACCGGGAGTGGCCCCTGCGACCCAAAGCCCTGAGCGCTGCCTGGCTGGGCTCCTGCGAGCGAGGCGTCCTCGCAGGGGATGGCATCCGGTCCCTGGCCCTTGTCTGCTACGCCAGCGGAGCCGAGGCGGCTGGCCGGGAGGAGGCCGGGGACTCTCCATGCTGGGCTGGCCTCCCGCACCGTGGGCATGGCTATGGGGCAGTCTGCCCCTCCTTCCCAGCCCAGCCCCCTGCTGGTCACAACTGTGGGGTCTTAGGTCCCTGCCAAACTCTACCTCCCCCAGGGCTGCTGCAAAGTCCGGAGACCCAGGCCAGGGCTTGTGAACGTAAGTTCACGTTCTTGGGGCAGCAGGCTTGACCTCCAGTAGCCCTGCCCCCATCGTGCACAGTGAAAAGGAGGGAAGAAAGGAGACAAGGCACGCTCCCCAGATAAGGCGGGCAGCCCCGAGGCGCTAACCAGCACTGGGGACCGACAGGGCAAGGCCTCAAGGGACGACGCATCACAGCACCTTCTGGAAAAACACGGCGAAGTCTTTGGTGGCGTCCCCCTTGGCTGCCTTGTTCTTCAGGGCCATCTCCTCGATGGTGTCCTGCAGAAACTTGGCCAGCTCCAACTTGACCCGCAGCTCCTTCTTCAGCCTCTCTTCCTGCGAAGTCAGAGAGGGCACTGCACTCCTGGGTTCCTGCCCCGCACGGCTTCCTGGACGGCGCTGGTCCGGCAGCTGCTTCGAGCCCCAGCACGAAGTGCATGTACACCCAACCCAGCGCCGCCACATGCCTCCTGAACAGCGCTTCCTCCACCCACGAGCTCTGTGTGACCCTCCCCCCCCACCGCCAGAGAAGGGCCAGCAAATTCCATAAAGGGCTGGCCTGTAAAGCTTTCAGGCCCTGCGGGCTGAGCCATGTGAAACGTGAAGGCCACCAGACAATACACACACGACAGGCAGGCATGTCCCCAGAAGGCCTTACTGACCAAAATGGCCCGTGGGCTGGAAGTCTGCCAACCCTGCCCTAGACCCGTCTCGTCCCCCACGAATGGGTCTCGACCTGTGGCTCAAGGAACACTGGTCTAGAGAAACTAGAATTTAAGACACATTTTAAAGAGAAGCAAACCTGAAACCAGCACCTATTAAATAATCACAGCACAGCATGACTGAATTATGAAGAAAACATAAAATTTAAAAACATCTAACATCTGAAATGTCAGTCATAAAACAATGCAGCCTTGTAGCTGCTTTCAAACTGGGTCAAAACGAGCCGGTCACCTTGATGGACTGGGTCTCGAACGTGGACGGTAACATGTTGGGGAAGAGCTTTACGGCAACAGGAAGCAGGAACTCCATGAAGGGCACCACCACGAAGACCAGGAAGGGCACCAGGCGGAAGAGGTCGGCACAGATCCGGAGGAACTGGAAAGGGGTGGAGGGACCAGAGGGTGACTGGGGAGCATTTCTTGCACAGTCGTCCGCAGGAGCACCAGCAGGCGCCTCGCAGGGAGCAGACAGGGCTCCGGAGGCCGCCTGAGGCCAAACCACAAGGTGACGGCCTTCGGAAAAGCTGGGTGGAAGCTACCTCCCTGAGTGGAGAGGCACCCATCACTGGATGCTGCCAGTGAGCCGCCCCCCCAGGGCGTTTGCCAGGTGCCCACCGGCCTGGCAGACAGCTGGACAAGACTGACAGGCGGAGGACTGGCCACTGCTGGCAGCAGCGAGGGCCTCCGGGGAAGGCTGCGGCCACACCACGCACTCCAAGCGCTCTGCGGAAAGGAGGGCCGAGTGCTGGCGGGGCACTTCTCTTGTGTTCCCTGACACAATCGGTTAGATTTAAGACTATGTAACACAGCAATGATCAGGGAAAAAATCCAAGTGCCTCACTGATGTAAACAAACCACTGCTGAAGACATTAAAGAAACGTGCGACTTGAAATAATCGACAACCCCTGAGAACAGCGGACACTGCCAGGCCTCCAGCAGCTCACCTGCCCCTGCGCCAGTGCCTGCTCACACGTGCTCCTTCCACTCGGAACCGCCTGGGTGCACGGCAGCCGAGACTACACTCCCCGCATCCCCAGCTGTGCTTCCACCGTGACTGACGAGACTGTCTTTGGAGGAGTGACGTCATTTCTACTAAGGGCCTCGTTTCTGGCTGGCACCACTTTCCATGATGGTTGCCCTCCCCGGGGGTCAGGCGTCACCCACCCTGCGACAGTGGTCACTGTGATCACCTGGACAGGCTGCTCTCTCCACCTGTGAGGGAACGCCCTGAGAGCGCGCAAATAAACACCCACCTCTCTCCCTAGACACATTCATCACGGTTCCTCCCAAACCAGCCTCTACTCTGATGGCCACAAAACGACAATTTCCTAACTCAAGCCCATCTCCCCATTTATCGACCTCGCTTTGCACCTTCATTTTTCTATTTATTACCAAAATGGACTCAAGGATTCCCATGTTTTTCATTTGTTTATAATTCATTATCATCTATATTTTTATGCTCAAATGATCCCAGATATGACCCTTCAAGTTGGTGCCTATGTTTTTTAACATTCTCCCATTAAATTATTTTTAGCAGTTCTATCGAGGTTTAATTTACGTACCGTAACATTCGCTCATCGTAAGTATGTAATTCAATAAATTCTGGTAAATGTATAGACTGAAACCATCTCTAAAGTCCAGTTTTAGTACCTTTTCATCGTGACAACAAGCCCCACTGTGTCCGTCTGCAGTTAGCCTCCATCCCCACCCTGGGGTCTAGGCAAGCAGGGATTTGATTTCTTTCTACAGCTTTGCTTTTCCTGAAAATTTTCCATGCGCAGAGCCAGCGTCCAGCTTCTGTTACCAGTGTATAAATGTCTAGGAATATCATGTCCTCTTGGCAACCTGACCCTCTCGTCACCATGAGTGACCTCTTCTGCCCTGGTAATCCTGCTCTAACGTCGACTCTGTCTGATATTAACGTTGGCTTTCCTGGACTAGTGTTAGCACCACTTACCTTTCTCCATTCTTTTACTTTTAACCTATTTGTGTCTTTACATTTAGATGTGTTCCTTGTAGAGTGCACAGAGTTCAGTCTTGCTTTTTTATTTAATCTGACAATATCAACCATTTAGTTAATAAAACTAGAGAAAGAAAACACCATATGACTATCTAAATAGACACAGAAAAGATAAACAACAAGAATTTACTGTATAGCACAGGAAACTATATTCAATATCTTATAATAACCTATATCATGAAAAATAATCTGAAAAATATATATACATAATTGAATCACTTTGCTGTACACTTAAAACTAACACAATATTGTAAATCAACTATACTTCAAAAAAATTAAAAATAAATAGTAAAAAAAGTAGATGCAGAAAAAGCATCTGACAAAATCCAAAATCTGTTCCTGATAAAAAGTCTGATGGAATTTACAAAAAAGATACTAGAACTAATAACTGGGTTTGGTAAGCCTGCAAGATACAAGATCAATATATAAAAATCAACTGTATTTCTATATACGAGCAATAAACAAATGGAAAATAAAATTTTAAAAATTCTATTTACCTACAACAGACAGAATGTGGAAGCAACCCAAGTGTCCATGGATGGATGATGGATAAACAAACTGTGGTCCATACACACAACAGAATATCATTCAGCCTTAAACAGGAAGGAAATTCTGACACCTGCTATGGCGAAGGTGAACCTTGAGGACATTCTGCTCAGTGAAACCAGCCAGTCACAAAGGACAGATCCTGTGTGATTCCACTGCTATGAGGTCCCTGAAGGGTTCAGATTAAGAGAGACAGAGAGTAGATGATGGATGCCGGGGGCTGGGGGCCAAGGGATGGGGAGCTGTTATTTAACAGGTGCAGTGTCAGCTTACGAAGATGACAAGAGATGAAGAGTTCTGGAGACAGATGGTGGTACCAACTTTACCCCAGTGTGAATGTACTTAATGCCACAGCCTGTATACTTAGAATGCTTAAAAAGAGTAAATTTTAGGTTGTGTATTTCACCACAGTGAAAAAATTCCATTCACAATACCATAAAAAATATGAAGCCACACACTATTGCTGAGGGAAATGGAAAAAGTCCCGTCTTATTCCCCACTGGCCATCCCCAGAAGGGCTCCCATTGTTTATTTTCCAGCCTTTTCTTATTTTCTGACACAGGTTATTCTAGTACCACTGCTGTCCCAGCCCTTGATCAGTTATGCTTCCAAACAGCCCCGGTTCCTCTTCATGGGGGTGGTTAGATGCCAAGGGCTGGGAGTCAGGGGTGCTCATTGCTACTGGGGTGTCACTGCTGCTAGGCTGGGTCCCCAGACTGAAAGGGAGCAGAAGGTTTGACAGCATGAAGGATCAAGGATCTGACGAGAGCAATTTAACAAAGGCAGAAACTAAGTCACAAAACAACAGCTTCATCTGTGACAACTCAGAGAAACTGTGGGGTAACTTTCAACAATGCACTTGGCATAAAAGGATGGATTAGCAGTTTAATCATTCTAAAAGAATCACTTATATGGTGAGGGTGCCAATCCTTCAACATGCTACACCTTAAGCAAGCAATTAAAGCTCCAAAGGAGGACTTCCCTGGAAGCGCAGTGGTTAAGAATCCGCCTGCCAATGCAGAGGACACGGGCTCGAGCCCTGGTCTGGGAAGATCCCACATGCCGCGGAGCAACTAAGCCCGTGCGCCACAACTACTGAGCCTGCGCTCTAGAGTCTGTGAGCCACAACTACTGAAGCCGACACACCTAGAGCCGGTGCTCTGCAACAAGAGAAGCCACCGCAATGAGAAGCCTGCACACCGCAACGAAGAGTAGCCCCCGCTTGCTGCAACTAGAGAAAGCCACTCGCAGCAACGGAGACCCAAAGCTGCCAAAAATAAATAAGTTTATTAAAAAAACAAACAAACAAAACCCCCCCCACAAACTCCAAAGGAGGAGCCGTGAGCACACTTCAGGCAGAGAACAGAGCCCCGGGGAGCCCACCAACGTGGTTATGGCTGCACCTCCTCTACAGAGCTGCGTCAGCCACACACTGCCCCAGTGGAAAATCAGGAACCCGGAGGCGTCTAAAAGAAACATCCAGCTAACTCAGGCGAGAACTAAAGCTACTGCAGGACAATCTCTTGCTGTGACTTTAGACACTTAAAGCAACTGACAGGTGACCCCAGCAGGGGCACACGCCCATTACCTGCCTGCGCTCTCGGCGGGTCAGGCTGTGGCCATGGAGGATGCGCCAGAGCATGCGCGCAGCGATCTTGGTGTCGATCCAGAGCAGGCGGAAGCCGTGGTAGTAGTGCTTCAGCTCATCCAGGACCCGCTGCCCCAGGGGCTTTCTCACGGCCGCCTCTGCGGGGGGGCTGTACACGGGGCCTCCTTCTTCCAGCTTCTTGCTCTTGTCCTTTAGGGACCGGAGGGACTTCTCCACCACAGAGTCATCGCCCAGCGGGGGCGACGAGTGCCAGCAGCGCACAGGAAGGAGCCTCGGCCCTGCGACCACCACGCACGTGTGCTTGGGCCTCAGAGTCCAGCAGCCGAGGGGATCGCCTCGCAAGGAAAGGTACACGGGGTGGATGGGACTGCAGCCGCCAAAAAGAAGTTTCCTTGAAGAGGGAAAAAAGAAGCCAGTCGTGAAGGGCCAGCCTTGCTATGACCTCCTGGCAGCAGCACAGGCCACAGCCGGATCAAAACCTCACACCCAACGTCCCAGCATGTAGGACAGACTCCCTGCCCCTTCCTGACGCCGGAGAAATACACTCACTGTGGGGAGCCAGTCCCCACGGCCTCAAAGGAGCAGGTCAAACACAAACAACCAGCAAAGGCTTCACCTCCAGACAAGACAGACCCAACCTCTGGGTGGGTCTCCCAGGCCAGCCCTCTCCCCAGCAGGTGACTTTCTACAAAGACCTGTGGTTCCTGAGCAAGTCTGTCATGAAAACCAGGGAGGATGTTCCAATCGGGGTGACCCAGCTCTGTGCATCAGCTGACCGAAGGCCTCTGGGCAAAAGGACACAAAGCCCAGGCCTCCCTCTCCTCCCCCTGCGGCTCACTCGGCTCCCGCACTGGCCTCCTTGCCCACGCGTGGCGGCAGACCCCAGGCCCAGAGCCTCTGCAGCCATGCCTGCCTGGACACCCCACAGGGGCTGGCTCCGCCCTGGGCTTCCTTGGGCCCCCCGACCTGCGGGGCTACCCTGGTGCCCACCCCTCTCAAATGCTCACACGCGGGCCATCTCCCACTGGACCATGGGCTCCACGAGGCCCAGTGGGGAGCCACCTCCACACCACAGCGGGAAGCTGCAGGGGCTTCCGGAAGTGGGCACCTCAGAGTCCTCTCCATCGGCAGCATAGCAGGCCTACAGGGCTGCCCAGACCCCCGGCCGCCAGAGAAGGCCAGTCTGCTCTGCCGGGCCCCAGGCAGCTGTGTCCTCGGTGTCTGCCTGCAGGACAGCCGCTCGAGGAGGGTCACTCGCTGCAGCCTGAGTTTCTGCAGCCAGGACCCGGCCCTCCCCAGCTCTCGGTGCCCACTAGGCCTGGCACAGCCCAAGGTCTGGGCATGACGAAGAGGTCCCCTTTCAATGGCAACACGTGATGGAAGGCCACTTACAACCCAACACTGGAACAATTTACCCACACAATTCTCCTTCCGTGTTTCACAATCTTCTCATCTCACGTGTCCCTTCAGAAACCTCTCCGTGCTCACGCACGAATCCACCACTAGGTGGCCAAAGGCCCACTCACTTGAGAGGCTGTTTATCACTGACACACCCCATTTTCTTCCCACCTGTCCAGTCATCCCTGCGCACCTGGCCTGCTGCCAGCAGCGAGGACCCGAGCTCTGAGCAGACCATCCCAGGTCAAACTCCAGCTCCACCACTGACTGCTCCGTGACCTTGGACAAGCAACCTCTCTGCTTCAAGAGCACCCCTAGTGGATGTGTGTGGGCTAATACACAGGAAGTACCCAGAACTGTGCCTGGGGCACAGCAAGCCCCATTAAAGCAGTTGAGAAGCCACCAGTCAGGGCTGGAAGAAAGCTGGGACATGTCTAGTTTAGCTGCTTTTTTTTTTTTTTGCGGTACGCGGGCCTCTCACCGTTGTGGCCTCTCCCGTTGCGGAGCCCAGGCTCCGGACGCGCAGGCTCAGCGGCCATGGCTCATGGGCCCAGCCGCTCCGCGGCATGTGGGATCTTCCCGGACCGGGGCACGAACCCGCGTCCCCCGCATCGGCAGGCGGACTCCCAACCACTGAGCCACCAGGGAAGCCCTAGCTGCTCCTTTTATGCACGGGGAACGCTGAAGGACAAGCAGGGACGGCCCACCTTGGCTCTGGCCTGTATGGGCGGAGACAGCTGGCAGATGGCATCCCCCGCCGGCCTCTCTTCTGTCCCGAGCCCCTCGGCCCTGCAGGCAACACCTAAGCCAGGAAAGGCGGGTCCCTCGAGCCCGCCCTGTCCTGAGTCCTACAGGCTGGGGAACAGCCTTGCCCAGGGCACGGCAGCACCGCTGGCTCAGCCATTACTCTCTGTGCCTCAGTCTCACCTCTCAGAGCGGGAGATGATCATGCCCACACCTCCTGTCTTCATCAAGCTTAATTAGCCAGTTTTCCAGCCCAGTTGCCAAGGAAGCAAGTGGCTCCCTCGAGGTGTGATGTCAGTCACGAGGGGCAGCCAAGAGGCAAGGACAGAGACCCATGAAAACAGACCAAGCAGAGAGACATGGGGCGCACCCAGCGAGGGCCATCAGGGCCCCCAAACCTGGCTGTCTTCACGCATGTTAGAGAGACTATTAACCATCTAGCCAGAGAGATTTAGCTACATTCCAAAAGCACAAAATAACAAAACTAACGCGGGCACTGTTGCCTTTCCTCGGGGAGCTGGGACAGACAGCATCTTCGAGCAGGCAGCTCCTGCTCTGCCCTGACCCACCAGAGCCCAGGCGTCAGCCTCCTGGAAGTGCCTGCTCCCCTGACTGCCAACACGTGGGAACGTCCCTTTCCCAGGGGGACAGCATGCCAAGACAGCAGCCTGAGGTTGGGCCAGGGAGGACGCCGACCCTCCACGTGCCCCTCAGCTCCTCAGGGCAGACAGGAAAGGGAAGGCGGGACGGAGCAACAGGCACTGCGACCCAGAGGGTGTTCCAGAAGTGCAGGTGCCCAGAGACAAGAGGGGACCCCACGACTGCCTGCAGGACAACATGCCCCTCAGCCGGGACCTGGAGCCCTTGGGGCCATAGGACATCCATGTGAGGGCAGCACCCGTCACCAGCAGCTCAGTGTGTCCGCAACGAACCTTGCACGCGCTCCCGCTAAGGGAGGCTTAAAAACAGAAGCAGCTCATCAGCTCAGCTTTTCCCACTGAATGGGGTTCGGCACCTGCTGTTTTACGGTCTGACAGCTCATTCAAGTTGTGGGTGCTTCCCCTCTGCCTTTGTTTCTATGATAAGGGAGGTGAGAGCAGCTAGACAATGTCCACGATGTTATCTTGGATCAGAAACTCCCCCACTCACCCTTCAGGGGTCTGGACTGTTTCCATTAAGACTGAGATTGCAGGGCTTCCCTGGTGGCGCAGTGGTTGAGAGTCTGCCTGCCAATGCAGGGGACAGGGGTTCGATCCCTGGTCCGGGAGGATCCCACATACCGAGGGGCAACTAAGCCCGTGCGCCACAACCACTGAGCCCATGCGCCGCAACTACTGAAGCCCGCGCACCACAACTGCTGAAGCCCGCGTGCCTAGAGCCTGTGCTCCACAAGAGAAGCCACTGCAATGAGAAGCCCGTGCACTGCAAAAGTAGCCCCTGCTCGCCGCAACTAGAGAAAGCCCGAGTGCAGCAACGAAGACCCAACGCAGCCAATACTTAAATAAATAAATTTATATATAAAAAAACCCCGAGATTGCAAAATGACTGTTAAAAAAAACTAATACAAACGAGTACCACTTACAACCACTTATCTGTGTGACTCAAGATTTCTTACGTTGTGCGATCAAAATAAACAATAAAAATTCCTGGATGCTGAGACTGACATAAGACTTCAACTCTCGTCTATAATTCCTAACCTTAAGTGTGTGAGCTCAGGACGACAGCTTTACAGTTCTCACTGTTTCACTTTCTAATCAAAGTGTTTAACTTTCTAAACACTGTGAACTTAGAAAACACTAGAGTCTCTATTTTTTGCTGTCGTGGTAATGCGTGAATGACTACAGCTCTCTGGTAACAGAGCTGGCTACTGAGATGAAAGAAAACTGAAAAACTGAAGCAAACGCACTGGGATGGAAGAGACAAAAAATCACTACTGTGCACTAAGCAGCCAATTAGAGCTAAAACAATCAACATAGCTGTGTGAAGTGGCCAGGCACAAGAAAGCGTACCCAAATCAGTAACTTCCACGCCGCCAACAATCACTTAGAAAAGATAATGAAGAGCGAGCCCCCTCAACCCCACCAAGTACAGCGCATCTGGGAACTGTCTTAAAGGCCATGCACGTGGCCTGCATAAGGAACACGACAGACCCTTTTCCGAAAGAGGGAAAACAACTTACAGGTGGAAAGACCACGTGAGATTTTAAAAGTTAATATTCCCCAATGATGTTATGGGTTTAACGACATTCCAGTTACAATCCCCAAAAGACCATCCTAGAATGGAAATAATTCAAAAGTTGGTCCAGAAGGACTGTGGAGACAGGAGGCAGGGGAGGCCTGGCCCCCGGCAAGTGACAGGTGCAGACTGCCCCCTGCAGGAGAGGCAGGCACGCCAGCCCCGCAAGCGCCGGGGTCACTGACCCACGTGTGGCGCCGCCCCACCACCTGAAGAGCTAGGCCACACAGCAGAACTAACCTGCCTCAGCGCTCAGTACTTTAAAACCAGAGACTTCACACCGAGACCCAGACTTCCAGCTTCTCCTGAAAAAACCCTGACAGCTGACCCTGCGGGACCACATCCTACACGGCAACCATGACCGCACCCCCAGGTCACCGGTCACCCGTTTCCAGCCACCCACTGGGCCCCAAGCCCCTGAAACGCCAGCCGCCGATTACAGAGTTCACTTAGAACTCTGAAGTCCAGAAAGAGTAAAGATGTTCTACACTCATACGTTAATGCCTCCACATCACAAAAAGAGGTTTCGTGGCGACAAAGTCTGGTGACTGTCAGAAGAGGAGCCTAATTAAAATCAAAGCCCAGCGCTGGCTGGGAGCGCTCCGGCAGCAGGTGGGGGCCTGCAGAGGCTGCTGCTGGGAGGGGCTTCTGAAAATACTTTGTCGTGTCCCTGCCAAACACTGCCCACGCGCCCATTCTGCTCCACGAAGACACCTGCTCATGGGTGGAAAGGCTGGGCCCGGCTACTCATTTTAGGACTGTATAAGAGCCAGAAAACTGGAAATCCGCTTACACACACTTTTGTTTTAACAGCAATCCAGTCTTCACGTACAGCTTGTGTACTGTTTGCTTTAGGGAATGAAATCTGTCCCAGGGAGCATCCTCCAGAAGTTTCATAGCCAAGATGAGGCAACACATCAACGATCTCAAATGAATGAGAAAACCCGAGGAGCCCACAGCTCTACGGACAAGGGGTGGTAAGGGCCCAGCACTCTCACAGAGGGAGGATCGGGCGTGTCGAGAGGCACGAGCTCCACTCCAGGTACCCGGGGCAAGTGGACATGGACCCAGTGCCGACAGCGGTCTGGGTGCCCCACCACACAGGTGAGGGCGTCAGAAGACTAAGCTCAGGGGCTGGGCAGGGATGATGACTGGCGAGGAGAGTACAGCAGCCCTGCGGGAAGCTCAAGTCCATGGGTGACAGGGGAGTGTGGGTGCCACTCCCTCCAGGAAGCCCTCCAGCCTCTCAGCAGTACCACAGAGCTCCCACCACACTCCAGATATGGCCCCAGGACCAGCAGGGCAGGCCCCGTGGCCAGCGGTCCATCCACATGGCCTTCTCCGAAGGACCGAGCGCGGTGCCAGGGAGGGTTTGCCTGTGTGTTCACACGAAAAGCCACTGGAAATGGCAGCTGTGTGAGTGTGGAAAAGACTCGATACTGTACGCAGACTGTGGTTACCACTGCATGTTTCAAAAAACAGATACATAAGGAAAAAACCAGAATAAAATATACCAAAAGGCTAATAATTTCTGTAACAGGTACTGGGATTATGAGTGTTTATTTTCCAAATATTCACTAATGTATGTGGTTACGTATTTCAAGATGAAAAGATACAGGTTTAAAAGAACAAAGAGCAGGAACGTAGGCTCTACCACCTCCCCAAACCGAGAGTCGCACGTCACTTGAGCACTTTCAAGCCCCCACCTACAAACAGGCAGAGGGTGACGTTTATCTACTTACACGCAGCTCGTCAACCCCGCGGTGCTGGCACAACTGAGGCAGGCACGATCCCCCACACGACCTGCGATGAAAACAGAAAAAAAAAAGTCAGCCTCAAACCAGGAGCTTCACACTGGCACCATCTTTTGTAGGCTAAGTCTCCGGAAGCTGAGTGAAGGCTCTGCCCCAGCTGGAACGCGGTGTCTTGGAGGCAGTCCCTGGGCGCACGCAGCCTACCTGGGGGCCCAGGCCCTGGCGGCCCTTCAGGCCTCCCCAGCTGGGACCACCCCCCACCAGCCCCGGCTGCCTCTGGCGGGCAGACGCAGGGCGCACGTGATCCCCAGCACACAGAGCAAGCCAGGGCCCCGTCCAAATGTCCCAACATACCCCCTGCCCACACGAGCGGTGGGGGCCGTGAGAACTGCCAGGACAACCGATGCCAAGAGTGAACCAGTTCTTGGATAAACAGTACTGAGGAGTGCGCGGCACGTTTTCAGGATTTTCACGCGCTTTTGATGCTTTCTCTAACGCTAGTTCTCAAGCCCTTCCTCCAGCTGAGGCGGATACGCCTTCCTTGTTCCCCCAACAGAAGCCCCCCACCTCGAGACCTTAACTCAGAAACGGGCCCCGCGGCAACCAGACCAGCTGCCGCAGCGCCCAGAGCCCCCGGGCCTGCCTGCCCCCTGCACGCCGCCCTGCCGGCCCCTTCCCATGCCCTCCCACTCTGAAGGCCTGGAGAGCAAACCCGGGGGTGGGCTCCAGGTTCTGCCCGCCCCCCGCCCCAGCACAGAAGGTGGTGGGTGTGCCACCCCCTCCTCCCGAGGCCCTTCTGTGTCTCTTTCCCGACAACCACCCTGAACTCTGACCCCAGCTGGGTCTCCTACAACTCACTGCTACCCTAACTCCCCAGAGTTAGTCCTGGGCCCACAGACGGCCCGCCACTTCAAACACCAGTTGCAAGTGGGGTCCCCAGGCTACCCACACTCCTGCCAACTACAAATTCGGGGTATCCATGACCCTCTCGGTTTTGATAATTTGCTAAAATGGCCCACAGAACTCAGGGAAGTACTCTATTCACTACTGCGGTTTATCATAAAGGATACAGATGAACCGCCAGATGGAAAAGTATATAGTGCAAGGTCTGGGAGAGTCCTTGAGCACAGGGGCTTCTGTCCCCACTTACCGGCACGTGCCACCAACCCCAAAGCTCCCCAAGCCTCCCGGTTCAAGAGCTCCTATCTTCACTGCCTAGACATGACTGATTACATCCTTGGCCACTGGCAGCTGAACTCCATCTCCAGACGCCCTCCCCTCCCTGGAGTGTGGGTGTGGGTCTGGAAGGTCCAATCCTCTAATCACAGGTACCTCATTAGCATAAACTCTGGGGTGTGGGAAAGGAACACATTATGAATAACAAAAGATATTCTTATCATTCAAGAAATTCCTAGGGTTTTAGGAGCTCTGCCAGGAACCCACGATGGGGCAAAAGAGACCAAACTTATTTCTTCCTATCCCACACCATTCTTAACCTGGCTTCCGGTACACCAGGCTCTTTGGGTTCTCCTCCCTAAGCTGCTCCAGGGAGGATCCTCCCCGCCCCATCTCCAGATCCTCCCCAGGCACTCCGTACCTGAACACCTGTGGATACACGAGACCCAGAAGTCCGATGGGCACCTCGCACTCAACAGCTCCAAGAACTCCCGGCCCCCCCCAGCCTGCTCCTCCCCCGCGCTCCCGTGTTTCAATAATGGCCAGAGGCCGGGCCCTCTGCTCTCACACCCAGTCCTTGGCAAATCTGGTCAGCCCACCTCTACAAGTCCCAGCCCACTCCCAAGTCTGTGCCACACATAGCAACTTCCTCCCAAAGAGTACAGTGTGCAAAGGGCAGGAAGCAACTCTGGAGAAGACACCACCTTAGCCCAGTGATCGAGGTCAGCACAGCCATGGTCTTAACACATGCAGGCACCCTTGACAGATGTGATGAGAAGGACACACTTCATCTCTGGGGTCTTCCTCCCCCAAACCCTTAACCCCAGTCTAACCATGACAGAAACATCAGACAAATCCCAATAGATGGGCATCCTACAGTATATCTGGCCAGTCTTCCTCAAAACTATCAAGAGTCTGAGAAACTGTCACAGCCAGGAGACCAAAAAGAAATGGTGACTAAATGTAATGGGTGTCCTGGATGGGGTCCTGGGACAAAAAAAGGACATCAGAATAAAGTATGTGCAGAATAAGGGAAATCTGAATACACCGTGGACCTCGGTTAATAACAATGTATTAATGTTGGTTTACTGATTATGACAATGACCCAAATTGATGTAAGATGTTAATAACGATGGAAATGTTCTCCAGAAAAGGGCTGCCACACCCAGCTGGGAGCCTCATTTCCAAGGGTTCAGAGACTGGCTCCCCACGGTCCAGCCCTGGGTCTTGCAGGCTCTGGATGCCCTGTAGGTCCTACAGAAAATCAGTCGTCTGACCAACACTCAGCCCCTTAGTGTCTGTATAAAGAACAGTGCTAACCATGGGACACACCTGTGTTCCTGGAATGATACAACCACAAAACAAATTCAGCTGATTTTTAAACTGTAAACATGCTACAGAAACCTGTGTGGAGGGACTTCCCTGGTGGCCCAATGGTTAAGAATCCGCCTGCCAAGGCAGAGGACACGGGTTCGAGCCTGGTCCGCGAAGATCCCACATGCCGCGGAGCAACTAAGCCCGTGTGCCACAACTACTGAGCCTGCACTTTAGAGCCCGCGAGCCACAACTACCAGCCCACGTGCCACAACTACTGAAGCCCATGCACCTAGAGCCCGTGCTCCGCAACAAGCCACCGTAGTGAGAAGCCTGTGCACAGCAACGAAGAGTAGCCCCCGCTAGCTGCAACTAGAGAAAGCCCGTGCAGCAACGAAGACCCAATGCAACCAAAAATAAATAAAATAAAATTTTAAAATATATATATCAAAAAAAAAAAAAAGAAACGTGTGTGGCCAAAGTATTTTTATCACCATACTTAAGAGGCAAGAGATACAGAGAGCCCTGACAGCAGAGGGAAGGACTAAAAGCTGGACTGGGCAACCAGACTACCGTTCACAAAGGAGTGCTTGCTGTTTCATGCCCTTCTGCCGGCTCCAAAGGTCTAAGCAGTTGATCAACCATTATTGTTAAAAAATGACAAGAACCGTGTTTTCCAGGGTGCCTTTACAAACTGTGAACACCTTGAAACACATAATTCTATTTGACAACCTCAATCTCATAGGACAAATAACAAGCCACAAACTCAGAAAGGTTAACGTAAAAAGAGACATGGAGTGAGGGTCACTGCAGGCACCCTACATGCGGGCCCCTAAGAGCCCCGCGTTATGTGTGATCTCCGTATCACAGCTAGGGTCACTGAGGCTCCAGGTACAGCGGGACCTGCCTGAGGCCACGCGAAAAGGCCTGGGGACCCTGCACGACGCCCGTAACACCATAAAGGTATCGGTCCCAGGAACGTCCGCCCTTCAAGCCGGCAGACTCTGCTCGCCAGTGTGTGCCAGACCCCGCCGTGGCCCCCGCCATCTCTAGAGCCCCGAACGTGGCCCGAGGGCAAGAGTGTCCTCGCGAGTGGGCGCCAGGTCCACGGGGCTTAACCACGAGAGGAGCGCCGACACCGTCCCAGGGCTGGCTGTCAGCGCGCTCCCTTCAAAACTTTCCCAACCCCGCTCCCGAAGCAGCGGCCGGCGGCAGAGCGACTAAGGTCACGGCGCGGATGAGTCACATGCGGTCCCCGCGGGAAGTCACGGCCCGGCCGCTCCCCACCCCCGGCGACCGTCCGGCCAGGGCGAGGCGGACGGGCAAGGCCGCGCAAGGCCCCTCCCGGCGTGACCCCGGCTCCGGGCTCGGTCCGAGTGCCGCGATCCACCCAGCGGGGAGTCGCCCGGACCTGGGGGTAGCGGGGGGCCGGCCCCGAGGCCCTCCCCGGTCCGCCCAAGACGGCCCCGGCCCCGGCCCCGCGTCGTCGGCCGAGAGCCGGCCGCTTACCCCTCGGAGCAGCGGCGCGGGGCGGCGGCAGGCGGGCGGGCCCCCGGCCGCGGCAACTCCTCAGTAAAATGGACGCCATGTGCCCTGCGCGGCGGCCGCCGGCCTTCTGATGCTGCTGCTCCTTCCCCGCGGCGGCCGCGGCGCCTCCGCCCGCCAGCGGAAGAATGAGAACGGCAGTTGGTTGCAGGTGGCGGGCGCTCAGCTCAAGGACCCGGCACCGGCGGCGTCCATGTCCCGGAGCCGACGTCCGGCGGCGCGGGGCGGGGCGGCCTGGCCGCCGCTCGCATTGGACCCTTAGGCGCCCGGCGCCGGCCAGGTGAGGGGCGGGCCCGCGCCGCCGCGGACTGCCCGTCCCGGCGTGCCCCGGGCGGCTGCCCCTGCAGCGCGCTGCATTCTGGGTCGCGGCTCGACGCTCGGCCCAGCGTGCCGGCTGCAGGGACTCGGGGAGCCGGCGGCGCATGCGTGCTGGGCCCTTCCGCGTCCGGGCGGCGGCGGCTGCGTAAGGCTTGGCGTGCGGCGGGACGGAGACCCGCACCGACTGGCGGCAGATACCTCCGGGACGTTTGGGGACCGTCCCCGCCGGGGGCTGAGGGGCGTCGGCGGCCGGGCCTCTCTGGCCGAGCCCCCGGTCGGCCTCCGCCCCGGGCCGCCTCTAGTAACGCTGAGGGCCCCGGCTTCCGGGTGGCGCCCCCAGTGCCGCTCACCGCTCGAGCGTCTGCCCCCGGGCGGGAAAGACCCGGCAGCCGTCATCTTTGGGCCCCACCTTCCCGTTCCCTAAAGGCGGTCAGTTGGTCGTGGAGGGTCGATGAGGTGATGCAGGGAAAGCACGCTGGGGGAATGTGGGGCTCAGCGGCTCCTGGGGCCCCGTGGTCGCCTCCCCAGCAGGTCACGCCCACCGGCCTGCACCTCAATCCTTCCCCGGGACTCCCCACCCTGCTTCCCAGCCCCCGGCCTTTGCCGCTCTCAGGCCCTGCTCCTCCTGGAAGTGCTTTGCAGTCCTTCTCTCGCCCTCTGCCTGTCTTGTTCGCGGATGTGACCCCAGGGCACTGCTTGGCGAGGTCCTGCAGTGCACACTCAGCGCGCATCTGTGTTGTGCGGTGCGGGAGTGTGGAACTCCTGATCGCAGCAGGCGCCCGTCTTCAGGGGCTGCTTGGATGGCAGTCTCCCTAGGAGGCTCCCGCAGCACTAAGCCCTCACTGTCTGGAGGAAGTAGCCTGCCTGCGGTGGTTTTCCTGAACCTCCCTGAGCCAGAACTGCCAGGTGCTGGACCGGGATAGGCCTGGAGTCCCCGCCTCAGGTGGCGCCAGTCAGTGCAGGGCACTTTAAAGATGACATGAAGTGCCTGTATTGGCCCTGGGCAGTGAGCGCTCTAGACTTAGAATGCAGGGCTAGTCTAAGCTCACAGATGCCTGAAACCCACGCCCCCACTGCCAACAAACCATAAAGCCAGGCTCCTACCTGGCTGTATGAGCCTCGGAAGAGGGAGGGGAAGGGGGGGTCACAAGGAAGGACAGTCCTTGGGCTAGGCCTGAGCCAGGGCCAACAGGCGCTCAGGGTTGGACAGGACGGGACTTTTAATGTCCAAAGTGTAGGAGTATGCTGGTCTTAGTACTAGTAACTGACATTAGCCCTGAGCTCCTGAGGGCTCTGTCCCAAAGCTGTCGAGGGGCAGAGAGGGAGGCCGTACAGGGGGCCCGAGGATCAAAGCTGGTCCCTGATAATGCTTCAGGGTTCCAGCTGGCCTGAGACAGGGCAGAGCAGGAGGCAGGCAGTGACCGACCAATGGGCATGAGTGTCCGTCTGTTTGCAGGACTTTGAATAGCAACACTGCTCACTGCCCTTGGGTGACTCACCTCTGCCCAGCCAGGTGGGGTGGGAAGGAGAAACCAAAAATCGGGTCTTCGTAGAGCGGTGAGGGTGCTGTGTCTGGGGCTTCTGGGCAACCTGGGCAGGGTGGAGTTTTAGAGAAATTCATTTTTCAACAATCAGTAACTTTATTGGGTTTCCTGATTATCAGAAGAACATATGCTCGCTGTAGCCATTCAGGCCTATAAAAATAAGTATAAAGAAACGAGTAGAAATCTGGCATCCTGCTGACTTGCACGCACACCCTTAAAGTGATGAAAGGCTGCCTTCCTGCCCTGCGTCCCTTCATGCAAGAAGAATGCAGAATCATGGCGCAGCGAGTTTGTTTTAAAATTATGAACTCCTTCTGCCTTTTTTTCCTCTCTTTTTGGGCGGCTCTCTTTTCCTCTTCTCTGTGATCCCCACATACTGTACATAAACTTCTCTCGTCGCTGTGCATTTACACAAGTGACAGAGTCGAGAGAAACAAGGTGGGATGTCCAGGCAACACAAATGCCCCAGTTAGGGAGGTTAGAGAATCAGGTTAAGGAGTCAGGTTAGAGATCATGTAAGGTTAGGGATGAAATTAGGGACCCAATTAGGGGGTTCAGATTATAGATCAGCTTAGGGAATCGGGTTAGGGGTCAGGGTACCAGAGGAGGCCTGGGCAGGGCTGTGTGCTGTGCTCCAGCCACGCCTAGGTGCAGGGCAAGCAGAACTGGATTGGACCATGTTGGGGTTTGGCCCAGAGGTGTGATGAAGGAAGAAAGGGACAGTGGGGTCAAGGTGTGTGTGCAATAGGGTGACTTATATAAGGCTCGATCAGGAAGCTCAAACTGGGGAGGAGGGGAAGGGCGAGAAGGTGGAGGCGGCTTGGGACAGTGGAAGGTGGCAGGATTATCGGCCTGTGGGGCCTGCTGGGCCTGAAGGGAGTTTGGAGTGGGGTACCAGAGCAAGTGAGCTGGCCCGAGAGGGATGCTTACAACAGGGGTGGTGGGCGTGGCTTGAACCTGTGGGCTGAGGCGAGGGGTAGGGTGTGAGCCCAGAAGAGGCTGAGGTGAGGCTGGAGGGCAAGGTCCTTGAGGAGAGGGGCCAGGTGCCTTTGAGCACCACGGGGAGAGGCGTGCCTTCCCCCAGCAGCCTCAGCCACGTTGGTGTACAGAGCGCGCTGATCAAGCGAGATGGTGGCTGTGGGCTGGATATGGGAGGGACATGCATTTGAGTCGAGAACCCAAGGATGGGGTCCATGGACCAAGGTTGCGCCTACTGGTTCCTCGCAGCGACACCCACCCTCTTCTTGCCTCTTCATAGCAGAACCCTGGGTTTACTGAAAAATCTTTTTGCAAACCTTTAAAATTAAAAGTTTTAATATTAAAATTAATGTTACTTCAACGTGTGTGTAGTGAAGTGGCCATGTCCCAGGTGTACAGTCTGAAGCGTTTTTCCACTGTACACACACCCACGCCGCCCTCACTCCAGTCAGAGCAGAAGGCTGCCAGCCCTCCAGCAGCCTCCCCATACCCGCCCCCCACCGACATCCCCCCTTCTCAGAGATAAACTCTACTATGACTTCCACCTCAAAAATCACTTCTGCCTGTTCTTTCACTCTATATAAATGGAATCAAATAGTGTGTACTTTTCTTTTAATCTGGCTGCTTTCACTTAGCATTATGTCTATGAAATTCTTCAGCGCTGTGGGTAACGTTAGTTTGCTGTTCGTCATTGCTATGCAATGTCCCATTGTATGACTATACCACAGTTTATCAATGCTGTGGTTGACGGACCCTCCATTTTTGGCCCTTCTGACTAACGTTGCCATTAATATTCTCACACGTGGCTTTGCTGCACACACGTATGCTTTTGATAGTAGAACTGCGGGTCAGAGGGTGCGCTGAAGTTCAACATTAGTAAGTACTGACAGGTGGTTTCCAGGGTGTTTCTCCCAGCTTATCCGGCCACCAGCAGAGCGGAAGCAGCGCTCCGCCGCATCCCCGAAGACCCTGGTGCTGTGGTTACTGTGATGGTAATCACTTCCGAAGGTGGGGGCCTAGGGTGGCTTCGTTTTGCATTCCTTTCATGACTAAGAATTTGGAGGCACTTTTTCATATGCGTTTGAACATTTGGACCTCCTCTTTCCTGGAGCGCCTGTGTAAGGCTAGTTTCTTATCCCTTTCTCCATTGGGTCATCTGCATTTTTCTTTTTGATTTCTAAGAGTTCTTTGTATACCCTTAGATTATATGCATTTCAAGCGTTTTCTCCCATTCAGGATTACCTTTTAAATTCCTAATGGTGTCTTTTGATGAAGAGAAACTCTTGATTTTAATGCTTTAATATCTTTTTTGGTGAATGCTTTTAGTTTTTTGGTTTTGGGGTTCATTTATTTATTTATTATATGGTGAATGCTTTTTGTGATTGAAGAAGTCTTTGTTACCCCAAGGTCCTGAAGATATTTTCATGTTTTATTCTAGAAACTTAATTGTTCTCTCTTTCACATTTAGGTTTATGATAATTTGGAATGGTGTTTGTTTTGTGTGTTGTGAGGCAGGGATCAAGGATTATTTTTCCCCTGTGGTTACAGAATGGATCCAGCACCGTTTATTGAAAAGACCATCTTCCTTCCCCTTCTGTAGGCGGAATAATGGTCCTCAAAGATGTCCACATTCCATCCTAATTCTGGAATTTGTGATTCTGCAGCTTTACACAGAAAAAGGGATTTTGCAGAAAAAGGGATTATATGAAGGATCTTCAGATGCAGTTTGCTCTGGTTTATCCTGCTGGGCCCAATGTAACCATGAGCGTCCTTAGGAAGGGAAGAGGGAGGAAGAAGTGAGGGGCGGAGGGAGGTCTGACCACAAGGAGGAGATCAGAGTGACACGGTATTAGGGGACTCAAGCAGCCATTGCCAGCTTTGGAGATGGAGAAGGGGCCTTGAGCCAAGGAACGCAAGCAGCCTCTAGAAGCTGCAAAACGCAAGGAAATGAATTCTCTCCTAGACCCTCCAGAAAGGAATGCAGCCCTGATGACACCTTGATTTTAGCAGATTTCTGACCTACAGAACTTTATGATGATAAATTTGGGTGGTTTTAAGCCACTAAGTTTACAGGAATTTGTTACAGAAGCAAATAACTAATCTGTCCCACTGAATTACACTCTCACTTTTGTTATAAATCAGGTGGCCACGTGTGCATGGGACTCTATTCTGTGACTTTTTTTTTTTTTTTTTTTGCGGTACGCGGGCCTCTCACTGTTGTGGCCTCTCCTGCTGCGGAGCACGGGCTCCGGACGCGCAGGCCCAGCAGCCATGGCTCACGGGCCCAGCCGCTCCGCGGCATGC
>NW_021703777.1:136166212-136176188 GCF_005190385.1 Monodon monoceros | reverse complement strand
GTGACTTTTTTTTTTTTTTTTTTTTGCGGTACGCGGGCCTCTCACTGTTGTGGCCTCTCCTGCTGCGGAGCACGGGCTCCGGACGCGCAGGCCCAGCAGCCATGGCTCACGGGCCCAGCCGCTCCGCGGCATGTGTGATCTTCCCGGACCGGGGCACGAACCTGTGTCCCCTGCATCGGCAGGCAGACTCTCAACCACTGCACCACCAGGGAAGCCCCTTTTTTAAAAAAATAAGATTTTAGAAATTTAATTTTTAGAACATATTAATAGCATTCATATATGCAATATAACTTAGGTAGTTTTTTTTTTTTGGTTGCACTGGGTCTTAGTTGCAGCAGGCGGGCTTCTTAGTTGTGGCATGCAAACACTTAGTTGTGGCATGCATGTGGGATCTAGTTCCTTGACCAGGGATCAAACCCACATCCCCTCCATTGGAAGGCGGATTCTTAACCACTGCACCACCAGGGAAGTCCCGCAATATAACTTTAGAAGTTTTATTATCACTTATTTGATAATGCTTCCCTGTAATTTAACATGCCAATTAAGCTTAATTAGTTTAATATCTCTCTTTGAGATGTTTAAGGGGCCCTCTGAAAACTGGATGTTCTTGATGTCCTTTGATGAACGAAAGTTCTTCATTTTAGTACAGTCACATCTTTCCTTTGATAGCTAACAGGTTTTTCCCCTGTCCTTTTAGCAAAATCTTCCCTGACCTAAGGTCAGAAGGGTATTCACTTATATCTCCTACCAAAAGATTTAAAGATTTTCTTTTACTATTTAATACCTTGATCTATCAAGAGTTTCCAGGAAATTTTGCATGTAGTGTGAGGTACAAGCCGAACTTCGTTTTTCTTACCCTACAGATAACGCAGCATTTTCCCAGGCCTCCTTACTGAACGGTCTCTCCTTTCCCCCAATCGGCCGTGGCCCTCTGTCACGTACCCAAGTTCTGTCTGTCCTTCTCTATCTTCTTTTTTTGGCATATGGAAGTTTATTACTATCCTGCTTTCATCATCAAAACTTATGATCTTGGTCTTTCCTTCTTGCCTTTGTATAAGGCCAAAAGAGAGACATTGGCTACTCTGACAACCTTAAAAGTGGACTCCAGGAATGTCACCAACAGCATGACCTTTGTGACCAAATCCAGCAACCAGAACTTCATCATTTTCCTCAATAAAATTCAAACAACCATCATTGGGTACAAAGGCTGTTGTGTTTTTTTTGCCATTCTTGATTAGCTGAACCCTGACACACTTCCTGATGGCAGAATTCGGCTGTTTGGCTTCAACCCCTACTTTTTCAAGCACAATTCCCTTGGCATGAGAATCACCTCCAAAAGGATTGGCCTTCAGGGCTGTGCCCAAATGGGCTTTCTTGTACTGCTTATCATGCCACTTCTGGTCTTGTCGGTGGCTGTGGAGCTTCCTGGCAGTATGAAGACCGTGACACTTGCCCATCCTGTAGGTGCCACGGGCCTGAGCGAAAGCTGTCCTTCTTTCATTGGTCAGCTGTTCCCTGTACCACTACGCTGCTCATGGTGGGTCCCCATCAGAGGCACAGCCACCCGGAAGCTAAGGAGGCCCCTGCATGAGACCCAGACAAGTCAGTGTATTCACACGGCTCTTTTCTTTTTTGGATAAGTGGGCAAAAGAGTGATATTTGGATTGCTATTGTTTAAGTCCACTGTCTCTTTTCTTCCTGCCTGTCCCTCTGGTTTGACTATGAAATGCTTACGTGTGGTTTGCATCCCAACAGGCTGAATCCTGCTTGGGGCTCACTGAGCTTCTTGGATGGGTAAGTCAATGTTTTTGTCAACTTTGGAAAACCTTTGGCCATCATTTTGGCAAATATTTTTTTTCTGTCCCATTTCTACCTTTTTCTCCTTCTCAGATTCCAACACACATATGTTAAACCCTTTAATATTGTTTGCCAAGTGCCTGAGACTGTTTATTTTCTTCAACGTTTGCCTCTCTGATCAGATAATTTCTTCTTCAGATTGGATAATTACTGGGACTCCCCTGGTGGCACAGTGGTTAAGATCCGCTTGCCAGTGCAGGGGACACAGGTTCGTTCCCTGGTCTGGGAAGATCCCACATGCCGCGGAGCAACTAAGCCCGTGCACCACAACTACTGAGCCAGTGTGCCACGACTACTGAAGCCCACGTGCCACGTGCCAAAAAAAGATTGGATAATTACTATTGGTCTGTCTTTTTTTTTTAATTTATTTATCCACTTACTTATTTTTGGCTGTGTTGGGTCTTCGTTGCTGCACGCAGGCTTTTCTCTAGTTGTGGCGAGCGGGCTTCTCATTGCGGTGGCTCCTCTTGTTGCAGAGCACAGGCTGTAGGCACGCGGGCTTCAGTAGTCGCGGCACATGGGCTCAGTAGTTGTGGCTCATGAGCTCTAGAGCGCAGGCTCAGTAGTTGTAGCGCACGGGCTGAGTTGCTCTGCGGCATGTGGAATCTTCCTGGACCAGGGCTCGAACCCGTGTTCCCTGCCTTTGGCAGGTGGATTCTTAACCCCTGTGCCACCAGGGAAGTCCTATTGGTGTGTGTTTAAATTCACTGACTCTTTCTTCTGTCACCTTCAATCGTCTGTCAAGCCCATCCAGTGATTTTGTCATTTTAGTTATGTACTTTTCATTTCCAGAACTTTCATTTGCTTTTTTTAACAGCTTCCATTTTTTCTATTGAGATAGATTCCTTTTCACTCACTAGACCTTTTCACTCACTCACTAATTTTCTTTGAATTATTGAATATCTCAAAACAATGACTTTGAAGTCTCCATCTGTCAAATCTAATAACACTGGGCTCAGGGGTGGTTTCTATTGACCTCTTTCCCCCTTGATTTTGGCCACATTCTCTCTTTTCTTTGCCTAGAGAATTTTTATTGTATTTCGGTTGTTGTGGATGATATGTTACAGTCTCTAGACTCTGTTATCTTCCTCTGAAAATGAAAACATGTGCTTTCCAAGAGGCCAGACCACCAGAGACGGAAGCTTCTGCCTTCCGCCCCTCTGGATTCCTGCTCTGGGGGAGGCCAGCCCCCATGTTAGGAGGACACTCGAGCAGTCCCCGGAGCAGCCCAAGTGGGGAAGAACTGAGGCCTCCTGCCAATGACCAGCACCACCCGAGTAAAGCATCTCAGCAGCCCATCCACAGCCCCAGTGAAACCTTTATTTTTTATTAAAAAAAAATTTTTGGCCTCACCGCGTGGCATGCGGGATCCTAGTTCCCCAACCAGGGATCGAACCCACGGCCCCTGCAGTGGAAGCGTGGAGTCCTAACCACTGGACTGCCAGGGAGGTCCCCCTAGTCAAGCCTTTAGATGATGGAAGCCCTGGGTGACATCTTGTCTGCAACCTCATGGGAGACCTTGAGCCTTGAGCCAGAACCTTCCAGCTCCCCCACTCCCAAATTCCTGACAAAGCAATTGCATCCGATAATCGGTGTTCACTGGTGTTTTGAACCACTGGGTTTTGGGGTCATGTTATATGCAGCAGTAGGTAGTGAGAGAGGGTGAGACTGGAGGATGTCTTGCTCCAGGGTGCAACCCCATTTCCCAGGGCATGGATCCTGGTGTCTCAGCGGCTCAGCCAGGGACGTTCACAGGGCTTGATGAGGCCCCCACTCGGGCCAGGCCAGAGCTCCCACAGCAGTCGTTTTCTGGTCCGTCTGGGGTTCTCACCCCAGCCAAGGGCAGTGGAACATCTTAGACTCCCCTCTACACAGTGGCCTCTCCTCCAGTGTCCTCCCCACAGATTCCAGCCGCGTCACTGGCCCTCGGCTCAGTGGTACAGGCTGCCCCACTTGGACTCTGTCCCTCTGTGCCAGGAGGGGTAGAGAGCTGGGTGGGCGGGCAGGGGGCGGTCAAGGCGTGCCTCATAAAGTTCTCTTCCCTGGGGAGCGCAGTCCTGCCCTTCCCTTCCCCCACCACCTGAAAACGGTTGCCTCATCTCTTTTGTCCATGTTATGGTTGTTTACAGTGGGAGGTGCAGTCAGATCCCAGCTTCTGTTATAGCCCACAGCAGAAGTCTCAATCAGATTTGCTTTTTAAGAGAGTCTTCTACATTTGTGGGAAAACTGGTGAGCTGTGACTCAAGTCTGGGATTTAGTTAACGGTAATGACCAATTTTGGTGTCTTAGTTTTGACAAAGCTGTGGAAATGTAAGGTGTTGACACTAGGGGAAGCACCTAGTTGGCGGGGGTGACTCTATACTATATCTGCCTCTTTTCTGTAAATGTAAAATTGTTCCAGTAAAATAAATAAAAAGGACCTGTCTGGCTGGGCGGCAGGGGGAGGAGAGTGGCTCCTAGTGGCCATTCCTGCTGTTCCTGGTCAGTCCCCAACTCAGGCTGGTGAAGCCCCTCATCTGTCCAGAACAGAAGCGGTCCAAAGCGCTCCGCAAGCTGTTACCAGCGCTTATATCTCTCGCTGCAGGCCCAGGACTTAGGAAGAACTTTTATTTTCTCCTTTCTGCTGTTCTGGGTTTTAATTTCATGCAATTTTCACAATTAGAAAAAGAAGCGCTGCTTTAGCACAAAACAATGTTTCTTTAGCCAAAGCCTGAGCGAGTGGTGAGCGCTGGCGGAGGGCCCTGCCCTGGCTGGTCCTGGATCTGGGCAGTCCCGTGGAGAATCGGGGTGCAGGGGCCGCAGGCGGGGTGTTGGGCAAGGTAGAGGTCACCCGTCTTCTCACCATCGCTCTCCGTTCTCGGGTGTCCTTTCCTTCTCTCCGAGAGACCCGGAACTGCAAAAACCGAGCAGCCCGGCTGGCCGCCGGGGAGAGTGCAGTCGGGGGCGGCGGGCGTGGCTTCGCGGCCCTTGGCCAATGCGGGGGCGGGACTTCGGGGGGCGGGGCCAGCGCGGAAGGAGCCCTGCAGCCGGCCCGCCGGCCCGCAGGTCCCTAACCCTGGAGCCCCAGCCGCTGCCGCGCCCGGTTCCCACTGTCCCCACCCTGCGGGTTCCGGAGGAGGGCAGCCTGGCAGGTGCGAGCTCGCGCCCTCCGGGGAGGCGGGCTCTAACCCGGCGCAGCCGTTCCTGCCTAGCAGCCTCTCCCAAAGGGGACACTGTCCTAGTAGTGTCACCATTTCACACACACACACACAGGCCTTACAACCTGCCCAAGGTCGTGCAACTAGGAAGAGAAGGGCTGTGGGTTGAACTGTGTCCCCCCAAAAGGTGTGTTCGTAAACTTCCGCCCTGTGAATGTGACCTTATTTGGAAATAGGGTCTTTGCAGATGTCATCAAGTTAAGACGGGGTCATCAGGTGGGCCCTAATCCAATCACTGGTGACCTTACAAGAAGAGAAAACAGAGACCAGTGGACACAGGGAGAAGGCCCTGTGAAGACAGATCCTGGGAGTGGAGTGATTCTGACTCAAACCAAAGAACACCAAGGACTGAGGCATCACCAGCAGCTAGGGACAGGCAAGGAGGGATTCTTCCGGAGAGCCTTTGGAGGGAGCGTGACTGTGCATTCACCTTGGTTTCAGGTTTCTGGCGTCCAGAACTGTGAGAGAACAACTTTGTGTTGTTCTGTGGTACTTTACCAGCAGTCCTCAGGTACCAGCACAGGGGGAACCAGGACCGGAGGCCGGGCAGTCCATCCCAGGCAGCCCTGGCACCTGGAGATGAACATGGGCTGTGTGTACCCCCAGGGGACTCAGCCAGCCTGAGGGGGGATCAGGGAAGGCTTCTGGAAAAAGTAGTATCCCCGCTAAGACCTGGCATGGGGATGAGAAGGGGAGAAGTTCAATTTGGTAACTGTCCAGGGGTGGGTCCATGTGGCTGTCCAAGGGGACACATCCAGTGAGGAGGCAACTTTATTGGCCAGGAGCTCTGGGGAGAGGGCTGGGCTGGAGAGGCAGAGCTGGATGGCCTCCGCATTCCTGAAAGTGGGATGCAAGTCTCACTGAGGAGTGGGATTGGTGTGAGGGGCACTGGGCAGCCATAGCAGAATTTTAAGCAGGTGGGTGACATGGTCAATTTTGTGGTTTACAAAAATTCCCCTGGCTGGGTGCGGAGAATGAACTAAAGGGGGAGAAAGCAGGCGGGGAATCAGTGAGTCGAAAACTGCCTCTTTTTAAAAAAATTTATTTATTTATTTATTTATTTATTGTTGGCTGCATTGGGTCTTCGTTGCTGCGTGCGGGCTTTCTCTAGTCGTGACGAGCAGGGGCTACTCTTCGTTGTGGTGCGTGGGCTTCCCGTTGTGGTGGCTTCCCTTGTTGCGGAGCACGGGCTCCAGTAGTTGTGGCACGTGGGCTCAGTAGCTGCGGCACATGGGCTCTAGAGCGCAGGCTCGGTAGTTGTGGCGCACGGGCTTAGTTGCTCTGCGGCATGTGGGATCTTCCTGGACCAGGGCTCGAACCCACGTCCCCTGTGTTGGCAGGCGGATTCTCAACCACTGCGCCACCAGGGAAGCCCCCGGGAAGCCCCCGAAAGCTGCCTCTTATTTCCAAGTAAGAAGCTGAACTAAGGCCTTGGTCAGGGGCGGGGTGGGGGCGGCGGGCAGAGTGACAGGGGAGGAGAGGCTGGCTTAGAGGAGGGTTTAGGAAGTCGAATCCTGAGGAGGGGTGAGCCCTAGGCTGGCTCGGGTGCAATCTCCAGGAAGCAGCCTTTGGTGGGGGTGGGGGAGGTAGGGAAGATGGTCCTGAGGTTGCCCTCAGGACCCGGCCATGGTCCTGGGCTGTGGTTTGTTCCTGCAGGTGACCACCGAGACTGATGACAGACACCTCAGGCCTCTCAGGGGCTCCTGTAGGTCAGCCCCAAGGCGGATGGAGAGAGGGGTGGGCAGAGAAGATGGGGAGGCCTACTGCTCAGGCCTCCCAGCCGGGACTTAGATGGGGGGCTTCTCAGCAGGGCTTCAGTCTCCTGGTCTATCTCCCAGCCTGACAGGGAGCCCTGCTCAGGGGAGGGTCGGCCCATGTGACCCAAGGGGCCTTACAGCCTGCTGGCTCCTGTGGGCTGGCCCGGTGAACTGCAGTGGTCCTTGGGCTGGGCAGGAGCTGAGGCAGAGCCGGGCCTTTAGAAAGGCAAGTTTCCAGCCTGGGGAACAGAGCAGTCTGGGCTTGGAAGGGGCTGCCGAGAAGGTCTGGGGGTGGGAGGCCCTTGCCACTGCTAGGCCTGGCTCTGGGCCTGTCCTGGGCTGAGAAGGAAGCCTCTCTCCTCCCCCCCCTTGGAGAGAGGGGCCACCTGGGGCATGGGAGGAGGGGCAGCTTGAGACTGCTGGTTTCCACTTGGAAGCCCTCTTTATTTGGCCAGGGATGGAGAAAGGCTGGGGTCAGAGTGCATACATCCCCATGGAAACAGCGATGAGCCTGGCCCCTGGGGGACCCCGGCCCTGGTGGGGGATGCGGAGGCCAAGCCGGAGCTCGGGGGCTCCTTTGGCTAAGGGGCCTGGGTTTTGCCTTGGCAGCAGCTCTTACAGGGAGGTCTGGGCCAGGAGCTGCAGGACCTGTGTCGATGGGGAGCAGGGCGGCAGAGTGGGCTCCAGCCTGGGCCACACAGAGATCATGGAGTGGGCCGTGCCTTCTAGAGCCGTATGCCCCGTGGGTGGTAACAGACGGCAGGCAGCCAGAGGTGGCGTGGCTACAGACCTTCCGGACAGGGGACTCCCAGCTCCGCTTGACCCCTTGATCTGCGGCTGCCGGGCTGGTCCTTGAGCTAGCAGAAAGGCCTGGGATACCCTGGTCCTAAATGCCTTGCCCAGTCCAGCCTTGGCCTGAGAGGCTGGGTGGGGGGCAGCAGGGGGGAGCTGAGATGGAGGGCAGCTGAACCCCAGCAGACTGCCCTTGCCCCCTGAAACGCCTTTCCTCTGTGCTCGCTACTTTATACCGGGAGTAGACTCCCAGTCCCTTGGTCTTCTGCAGTCGCTCCCCTCTGAGTGCAGAGTTTCATTTAGAGAAGTGATAAGAGCCTCAAAGAGACGGAAACAAGGTTCAGCCCCAGCTGCTGACGTCTTTGAGTGCCCCGCAGCCCTCTGGGCCCACCGAACTTGGGGCTTCCACTCCCATGGCCCTCCCCGACCTGCAAGGGGCGCAAACGTGCGGATGAGGAATCATCTACATGCCCAGGGCCTCCTTCAGTCCTGTGAGGGCCTCTTTTTCCTATGCACTGAGGGAGACCCAATCATCGGAAATCCACTCTCCACGGGAGAGGCCCGCAGTGTGTGCGGGAATGGGGCTGCCCAGCTGGCCGACTCGATGAAAAGGGCTTAGGACCCAACAAGACAGCAGGGCTGGGCCCAGGGAGGCCTGCCCTAGGCGGGAAAAGATCAGCCTGCCCCAAATAACTTTCTTCAAGAAAATCCAAACACACACTTTCATGTTTTGAATAAATTTACATGTTGATTGCACTATTCTAAATGCAGATTTTTTTGGTTTTGAAGAGGAGCCCTAATTCCAAATCTGTGAAATCAAATGAGATATGGTGGTATTTGTCTTGCACTGCAGGGATTTAAAGGTACTGGGGAGGTAGACAGTTTTCAGGCTTGTGCCCCAGAGGGATCCCGGGCCCAGAGTGGGCACCTGTTCTCCTCCCCACAGCCAAGAGATATGGCAAAATGCAAATGTGAATGGGCCAGCACCCAGCTAGACACCTTCCAGGGGCTCCTGGTGGCCAGAGGTGAGTCCTGGCAGTGAACGATGGGGGAAGGGCGTCTCTTCTGGTTGCTCAGGCTCCCCAGAATGCTGCAAGGGTGCAGCACACAGTAGGACCTCACCGTATAGCTCTTGGATGGAAGGGTGAAAAATTCTGTAATCCCATTCAGCTGGACACGGGGGAGGGTCTCCCCCTGGCTCTAGCGTCCGCTAGGCCACCCCCTGCTCTGGTGGGAAGCAGCTGAAGCTTGCAGCTGCTGGCACTCTTGGGCCTGCCCTGTCCCTCTTCCCCACCCCAGCCTCACTAGAATGGCACAAGCCCCAGCAGTTTCAGGGCCTGGGAGTCCCGCCTCTGTCCACGGTTACCCCACTGCTCCCAGATCCAGGCCAAACCCGAGCCTGGGAGGTGGAGGGAACGGCTGAATCCTCGCCCTGCAGATATTCTGCAGAAGACGCCCCCTGCTCCCTGCCCGCACCGCCCCGGCCAGTCTCTCTCCGGCCTGCAATCCCCGCTCCCTGTCGTTGTTTGTGACCATCTATGCCAAGTTTGTAATGTGCGTTCCAGGAGCACAGACACGGCGGGGACCTCTGCACCCTGCTCGGCAGTCCCTGGAGCTCCCTCCACAGTGCTCCCCTGCGAGCTCCAGCTGGGCCTCGCCTGCTGGGCCAGTTCAACCTGACCTCCGCCTTCCCGGATCCCAGATGCTCGACCAGGCCCCGCGCAGAGCGCCTCCTGACCCAGGAGCCTTCTCTCCGCCCCGAGGCAGGGGCGTGGGTGACCACTTGGGTGAGGGCCCTGCGGCCAGCGCGGGCTAACCCTGCGCGTGGTGCTACGGGCGCAGGGCCCGCGAGGCGGCCGGCAGGGAGCCGCCTCCCACTTCCCGGCTCCAGGGCCGCGCGGCCCGGGCTGGGTCCGCGATCGCGCGGGGCGGCCTCGCCGGCGACGATTGGGCGCGCGGCCGTGACGTCACCACGCGCGCGCGCTCCGGACTCTGGCTCCAGGCTCCGGGCTTTCAGTTGAGCCGCCGCCTGGCGCGCGCCCGGCCGAGTAGCGGGAGCGGGGCGCGCGCCCGGCGCCGGTCTGAGGCGGCTCGCGGGGTCCCGCGCCCCCGGCCCCGGCCCGTGCCCTCGATCACCGGCCCCGGCCTGCGCCCCCGACTCTCAGCCTCCGGCCCACGCCCGCGCCACGGACCCGCCACCACCGCCCCGCCCCGCCCCGCGCGGATTTGAAAAGCCCGGCCGCAGCCCCGCGAGCGCGGCAGCCAATCAGCGGCGCGCACTTTCCCGCGGCTTCTGCGAGGCGGCGGCGGCCCGGCGGCGGCGGCGGCGGGCGGGAGGCGCGGGGGCGGGGTCGCGCTTTTTTGTCTGCGGAG
>NW_021703777.1:136040555-136165812 GCF_005190385.1 Monodon monoceros | reverse complement strand
GGCGGGCGCGGCCATGTTGGGCCCGGCGGCCGGCGGCTGCACCTGTGCCGGCCCGCGGGCCGGCGGCCTTTGTTCGCTGCGGCGCCCAGCGGGCCGGGCCGGCCTTTGTGAGGCGCTGGCCGGGGCCGGGGCCGGGCGGCGGTGGGAGGGGCGGCCGGGGCCGGGGAGGCGCTTTTTGTCTGCGGAGGGTCCGGGTGACACTCGGACGCCGGCCGTTGGTCAGCGCGGGCGCCCGGAGCCCCGGGCCTTGGCAGGTGGAGGCGCGGGGACCCCGCCCGGGGCTGCCGGCCCTCGGCCCCCGCGCTTGGCCAGACGGCGGCCCCGAGGCCGCGGCCGCGCAGCGGAGCGGCCCGGCCGCACGGCCGACTCTGCCCCACTCGCCAGAAGGGCGGTTTAAAATCTCGGCGTTTAAGCGATGCTGCTGGTCTCGAGTCTGGGCAGAAGGCGCAGGACCCGGTGCAGCCTTAGTTTTTTCTCGCCCTCGCCGATGCCGGGACGTGAGTGGTCACAGGTTTGACATGCGGGGGGAAACTTGGTCTCACTGGGACGTTAATCATTCTTAGGCAGGTAATTAGGGCTCCGGGGTGTGTGCGCGTGTGCGCGTGTAGCAGAACAGGGGACCCATTCGGTTAGGGTGACTTCAGAGCGAGGTTAGGGAAGTTCTTCAGGACTGACAGCCCGCGCTCAGACTTTCAAGGCCTTGACTTTTAAATGACTTAAACGCCAAGATGTGTGTTCCCTAATCACTAAACAACTTACAAACCTCACGTTGCTACCACGCGTCGATTATACCGACTCTTACTTTATGTATTTTAAAATGAGATTATTAAGATGGAAAATAAGTTAGGAGCCATCTCATGTATGAAGCTGGGAATTTAACTCTTTTATTTTCCCAGTTGTTTTAAATATCCTCGTTACATATTTAAATGTGACGAGAGCACCATTAAAGAAGCACAGCTCTAAACCAGCACCACGAGGGAAGCAAGTCCTGGGAGCACAGCCCTTTCCTGGCGTGGTTGGTGTGCTCCTGTACCTCACCACCGACCGTAGTTCAAATCTAAACTGCCGACTGGAAGTGAAGAGGACTCATGTCTTAAGCACGATTACTTTGAGTCATTTCCTTTCCTTTTCTTCCATTTTCTCAGACGCCCAGCAGCCTTCAGTTTTGGGCCAGTGGTTGGTAAAGTGAGGAGTTTCTGCAGGGTTGTGAGTTTGCGTAAGCTTTTGTGAAGAGCTGTGATCTATGTAGTACAAAAATCCTCCCCTCCTGACGGCATTACTACAGATCAGGCTGGCCTGGGATTCCAGTGGTAAACATTCCAATTTAAGAGTATCAGAAAAGTAACTTTCTGAGTTTCAAAAAATGATGGGCATGGGACTTCCCTGGCGGTCTAGTGGTTAAGACTCTGTGCTTCGAGTGCAGGGGGCACGGGTTCGATCCCTGGTCGGGGAACTAAGATCCCGCACGCGGTGTGGCACGGCCAAAAAAGTAAATAAATAAAAAATAAAAAGTGATGGGCAGTTTATTATTCTGTGTGCACTTTTATGATATATTCATATGTAACGTCTAAACTAACATAATTTGAAATTTGTGGAGACACAGAACAAAACAGTAAGGTAAACAGGCTACCACGTGTGGCTACTAGGCTTATGGTTTTTATTCAGCCGATTTACACAGGGCCGTTAAAATAGTACCTGCTCAAATGTGAGGAATCAAATGGGGAGAATAAGTCAGAATTGTGAGAATTAGAAGTTAGGAATTAGAGACCCTGTGGCCTAGTTACGGAAGAGTGGGCCAAGCCTTCCATTTATTTGGATGACTTCTCCTCCTACAAGTAGTACAATTTTAAAAGGTTTACTCATATGGCAGAATGTAAACTAATTAGTTACTTTTTTACGGTTTGATGCTTCAGTGTAAAACATGTAAAAATAGGTGGAATTATACTTACTAAGAAGTGCTGGTGAGAGGATAGAAAACACTAATAAAATGTGTGCTATATGAGATATAGGATTGCCACTGAGCACACACATTTGAAATGGATTTGCTAAGATGATGCTGAAGTTCCAAATTTATTTTGCCCTGCCCTTTTTAATCTACACAAATAACCTTTCTAAGTAAACACTTTAATTAATCAGTGGGAACTGAAGATACAAGGCTTTTTGCATACATATTCTAGTATACAGTTTTTGGTTGGTTGGTTGGTGTTTTTTTGGGGGGGTTGGACTGCTTGGCTATAGAATATATGCAGATTTGGATAAGCATCTTAGTCTTCTGAGCTTCACTCTTATCTCTGCTGGACTGCACTAAATGTGTCCTTGTTCCCCAAATATGTGGTGCCCTATCCTGACCCAGGCCTCTGCATGGACTGTTGTTGGGTGTGGACCACTGCTTGTCCTCCCTTTTGAGCACAGAGGACCCAGCCCTTCAGTGGCCATATGTGACTTTTCTCTCCTGTTGGAGAGCTCTTGAGGTAGGACTCTTATAGCCTTGGGCAGCCTGGCTTCTGCTGGTGCCTTCTCATGGCAGGCACTCAGTGAATGCTGAATAAATGGGCATATGACTTGGGATAAACAACCCATTTTAAGGCCAGCATGTGGCCTGTTTGCGTCTCTTTTTTGTAAGTCATGTTGGAGCAGAAAGGGACCCTCTGGAAGAAGCTGAGTATGGAAAGTAAGGGGCTGGCCTAAGGTCACCCTACTTTAATTGGGGAGCTAAGACTGTTTGCTAGGCAGGGCTGTTTCTTTTCCTTTTCTCATCATAGGTAACTCAAATGTTGAATAAAAATTAACTATGAAATATTGCAAACAAATAATAGAGTAGACCTGTATCCACCATCAGGATGAATCAAGCAGTGATGTTTCTGCTGTACTTCTCTGTATCCCTGGGCAAAGTAAAAAGAATATAAAGTACACAAAAGCAAGAGGTGACATGGAAATTCCCAGGATTATGTTTATACTTTACAAACTGCCTTTATGTGATTTGTTAATTTCATTTTTTAGGAACTGTTATTTACATAAAACGTATTTCTTTTGGAGAGAAAAAGACTTAAATTAGTTACCCCGGGGACTCGTCAGCATTTTGCATTTGTCTGTTGGTTGCAGTATAGCTTTTGAAGGAACTGATTTGATGAGATTTGGTTTGCTACTTTAAAAATTCAGGCTGTCTTGAAGTAGTTTTGTTCTTGAGTTTGTCTTCCAGAAAACAAACGGCCAAAGATGAGTTTTCAAAGCATCTTAATGTCTGTAATACCTAGTAGTTTCAACAAGACATACAAGGATGGAAACTGCTAAGTAGTGGTTGAGCTGAGTGCTGGCCTGCAGCTCAAAAGCCCCAGTAGTGAGACTTCCCTAGTGGGTGTGTAGAGAAACAATGTTTTATCTTACTGGAGGAGTTGGGAGCTCATTTTTTTTTTAAGATTTATTTATTATTTATTTTATTTATTTTTGGCTGCCTCAGGTCTTAGTTGTGGCACATGGGATCCTTGCTGAGGCATGCGGGATCTTTCGTTGTGGTGCGCGGGTTTTCTCTTCTCTAGTTTTGGTGTGCAGGACCCAGGGCGTGCGGGCTCCAGAGTGCGTGGGCTCTGTAATTTGTGGCACGCGGGCTCTGTAGTTGAGGCGCGCGAGCTCAGTAGTTGTGGCGCGCGGGCTCAGTTGCCCTGCGGCATGTGGGGTCTTAGTCCCCTGACCAGGGATCGAACCCACATCCCTGCATTGTAAGGTGGATTCTTTACCACTGGACCACAGGGAAGTCCTGGGAGCTCAATTTTTAAGTTGAATGGGTTGTCATAGAAAGAATTGATGATCTGGATGAAGTGTGTCATGCTGTTAAGGGTATGTTTATGTCAGCAGTTTTCACATCTTGGTGAGTTTTTCCCTTGGGCTGTGCTGCTGGTTACATAGGTGGACAGATCAGAAAGCATGTCTCTGACTCCAGTTGTGCGACCCTCGCTCAGCTCTCCACACCCTGCCTAGTCTGTCTAAAACGCACGTGTGATCATGTGAGGCCCCTTCTCCAGGAGCTCCAGTGCCCTTTGGGGTTCAAGACCAATCTCTCACTGGGTTTTCTGCCTCTCACTGCACTTTTTTTTTTCTGGCCATGCCGCGCAGCTCGCTGCATCTCAGTTTTCCGACCAGGGATTGAACCTGGGCCCTCGGCAGTGAAAGCGTGGAGTCTTAACCACTGGACGATGGTGGGAATTCCCTCACTGCACTTCTTTTTTTTTTTTTTTTTTTTTAAGATTATGTTTTTAAAAAAAATTTTATTATATTTTTTATTTTTGGCTGTGTTGGGTCTTCGTTGTTGCGTGCGGGCTTTCTCTAGTTGCAGTGAGCGGGGGCTGCTCTTCATTGCGGTGCGTGGGCTTCTCATTGTGGTGGCTTCTCTTGTTGTGGAGCACGGGCTCTGGGGTGCACAGGCTTCAGTAGTTGTGGCTCGTGAGCTCTAGAGCACAGGCTCAGTAGTTGTGGTGCCTGGGCTTAGTTGCTCTGCAGCATGTGGGATCGAACCCATGTCCCCTGCATTGGCAGGAGGATTCTTAACCACTGCACCACGAGGGAAGTCCCCTGCACTTCTTATTTTGATCTCACCTGACCTCTTCAGCCCATCTGTTGCTGCCATGCTTTTTCCTTGGGCCTTGGCATGGTCAGTTTTTGCCCCTGCTCTCCCCTGTGACCCCCATACACACACTTACACTTCAGTGCATGTGTGGGCACAGCTGGCTTTTCGTATTAATTCCTTCTCATTCAGCTCTCAGCTTGCACCTCACTCCTAGAAAACGACCCCAGACTCCCTGCCAGTCTTGGGAGCCCTTGTAGGTATGTCTTGAACACTTTGTGCTTCGCTCACCTTTGTGCACTGCATTCTCACTCTGCTCCAGCCATTCTGGCCTCTGGCTTGCCTCAAGTACTGCATCCGTGCTGCTGTACCTGCTATTCCTTCTACTTGGACACCTGCCTGGCTTCCTCTCTACCTGCCTTTAGGTCTTTGCTCAAACCTACCCTTCTCAGGCACCGTCCCTGACCACTGATTTCAGACACCCTCTTGCTGTCTGGCTCTGCCCATCTGCTGTAGCTTCTTTTCCATGACTCTTATCCTCTGACATTCTGGGTGTTTTCCTTATTTGTCTGCCTGCCTGACTGCATCAAGGTGTCTATAAGGGTGGAGATTTTTCTCCTTTTGGCTCTACTTACTGTGATACCCCCAGTGCCTAGGACAGTACCCTAATGACTGTCAGACATTGAGTGACTGCTTGCATGAACAGACTCTCAGCCCCTTGTGTGCTGGCTCACGTATAAGAAGTGGTGTGGATAAAGGGGATTGGCGTAGGCGTGCTTGCCCTACTGTGAGGTTGGCAAGGTGGAGGGCCATGGGCAGGTGAGAGAGGTCAGAGAGGAGGCTCGTAGACCACTGCTAGAGCACGGTGGCCTTACCCAGGCACAGGAGGTGGGGTAGGAAGAGTGGACAGATGCAGGAGAGAGGGCTGTAGCGGCATTGATGGGCTGGGGTTCAGCATGGGGGCTCAGAATAAGAGGGGAGGGTTGGGGACTTCCTGGTGGCACAGTGGTTAGGAGTCCTCCTGCCAATGCAGGACACATGGGTTCGACCCCTGGTCCGGGAAGATCCCACATGCCAAGGAGCAACTAAGCCTGTGCGCCACAACTACTGAGCCTGTGCTCTAGAGCTCAAGAGCCACAACTACTGAGCCCACGTGCCACAACTACTGAAGCCCGTGCGCCTAGAGCCCGTGCTCCGCAACAGGAGAAGCCACCACAATGAGAAGCCCGTGCGCAGCAAGGAAGACCGAACACCTCCAAAAAATAAATAAATGACATAAAATTTAAAAAGAGGGGAGGGTTGGCCCAGGTGATCCTAATATTCACAATTTGAAAGAATGGGTGGAGAGGGCACCATTTTTATCTCCCTGTGAACTAGTGAAACTGAAGGTGGGCCTCATTTCTGATCTACCTTGGTTCCTTCCAAAAAGAAACTGATGTCACCTACCAGCTGAAAATGTGTCTCTTGTGCCTTCCTGTTCACCCAGAAGAGGAAACCTTAGGTCTTGAGCGTGGCGTGTGGCCCCTTTGTGTTTTCTAGCATCTTTGCTCCCTGGCCCCTTGTAGCTGCTCTGAGATCTCATCACCATGCTGCTGCCCCTCGGGGATGAGCTGTGCTCCATCTCACGGTCCTTGCATTGCTGTGGCTCCTTCCTAAGGCGTCCCGGTTGGCCTTGCTGAGCTGCTCTTACGGCTCCACCTTCATTTGTTTCCTCTAGTGTTGCCAACGCTGCGCCCATGGCACTAGGTGTGTTTGGTTTTCTGTTCCCAGGTTGGTTGTTCCTCTGAGCACCAGGCCCTGTCATGGCAGCGTGTTGCACATAAGACTGTCTGTGCTGTCTCTATATAAATAGGAGGGTGGGCCAGTGTATTTTGTTAGTTAGTATGGCAGTGTACTTCTGGCGACATTTCTTCATTCACTGAGAATTAAGAAATTAGCTGTGTTCCAGTGATGAGCCAAAACACCCATGTCCTTGGTCTCATGGACTTGACAGACCTGTGAGAGGGATGAAACAGGAGAAACAGTGGACAAAAGATTGCGTCTTTGAAAAACCTGTAACAGGGGACATGGGTTCGATCCCTGGTCCGGGAAGATCCCACATGCTGCAGAGCAGCTAAGCCCGTGCGCCACAAGTACTGAGCCTGTGCTCTAGAGCCCGCGAGCCACAACTACTGAAGCTTGCACGCCTAGAGCCCGTGCTCCACCAAAATGAGAAGCCTGCGCACCACAACGAAGACTAGCCCTGCTCGCCGCAAGTGGAAAAAGCCCGCGCGCAGCAGCGAAGACCCAACACAGCCTTAAATAAATAAATAAATAAATTTTAAAAAATAATGAAAAAAAAAGAAAAACCTGTGAAATAGTCTTGCTAAATAACTGAACCTGAAACTGATCAGCCCTTTACCTCCCACAAGCAATTAATAGGAAATATGGGCATGGGGAAAGGAACACATTAAACTACACTGTGCGATTGCCACTGGTGGAACTCAGAACGTGGGAACCTGCAGGACCAGTGACCAGGTCTCTTCCACAAGGAAAAAGAAGGGGGATGTGGATAAGAGGCTGATTGCACTATGGAGGGCTTATGTGCATACACGACGGGCCAGTTAGTTAGAGATGTGACTAAACACTGTTTATGATATTTGGGACAATTAGCAATTGGAACACTGACTCAATTTGTCATTAAGGAATTTTTTTTTTTTTAGCTGCCATAGTGGTTTGGTTTTGTTTAAGAAAAGAATTTGTACCTTGTAGGCATGCATACAGAATTTATCAAAGAAATGATACACCATCTGCGATTGGCTTCACAGTTCTGTGGAAAGGGAGCCGTGAGGGTGTGGCTGGATCAGGGCTGGTGTGGGGTGATGGTGGTGCGGTACATGGGCCCTGCTTGTTCTCTCTATCTTTATGTGTGTTCAGAATTCTCCCTGACGAAGGAAGAAAAGTCACGAAGGAGAGGTTGGGTACATTTAGTACATCTATAAGGAGATTATGCCTCACTGTGGGTTGGGTGTCAGGAAGGACTTCGTGATGGGACTGAGGCTGGAGCAGAGAGCAGAAGAGGCCTTGGTAGAGGGTGGGCTTGGTAAGGGTGGTGTGACTGTTCTAGATAAGGGAGCAGGCAGTGCAGAGAGCCTGTGACGGGAGTGGACAGAAGGCTGACGAGGCTGGAGCAGAGGGTGAGGGAGCTATGTGTAGACCCGGGCTGCAGTGGTGGGGCAGGGCAGGCTCTCTGTGGCTGTAGTAAGGCTTTTCATCCAGAGAGCAATGTGAGGCCTCTGAGGGTTTTAAGCGGGTGTGTGTGTGTGACAGAGAGAGGGAGAGGGAGAGGGAGAGGGAGACGGACATGAATCTGTTTGCTTTGGGAAGTGCGTTTCTTGGAGTCCTCTCTAAGTTGGTGGTGGGAGGATTCCGGAGAGGGAAGAGGGTGCAGGAGACCGGCCTGCGCTCACTGTGTGTTCGGGTTAGAATCTTTCCAGCTGTCCCTGCTTTGGGTGCCTTGTAGGACTGAACAGCTCTGCCCCGTTGAAATTTGGCGTGGCCACATGATTTGCTTTGGACAATGAAAAGGGACGCGTCATCTCTGACTGGGCGCTCTGAGAGTCGCGTGCTTCCACGATGTCCCTTTTTCCTTCTCACTGTGGAAGCGCATGATACGCGCTATGAGCACGAGGGAAACCTCTGGGTTGAGCCAGATTGCGGCCCCGTAACCTAGTCCAGGGGTTCTCAGTGGTCCCCAGACTGACAGCATCTGTCACCTGGGAACTTCTTAGACACGCGTGTTGGGGCCCACCCTAGACCTACTGAGTCCTAAGCTCTGGGGTGGGGCCGGTGGCCTCCGATGCCCGCGGAGTGGAGCGCTGCTGCCTCGGGTCTGCTGGCTGGTCAGCCGGCTCAGGGCCTGTGGTGCTGGTGCAAGGTGGAGGTGGCCCGCCAGCGACGGGCTTCTGGCTGTGACAGGAGGAGCCAGCCTCGTCAGGTCAGCCGGGGCAAGAGCTCTGCAGGAAAAGGGCTGAGGCCTGTGGGCTGGGGGGGAGGGACGGCGTAGGGAGGGTGTCGGTGACGGCCCTGAGTTTTGTCTGACGAAAGCAGACAGGTAGAAGCGCCACTCACTGTCTAGACAGTATTTTTGTAAGCGTTACATTTACTTGGGTTTCGAGGTTCGGGAGCAAGGAAAAGCCTATTGAGGAATTTAAAAAATTTTCATTGAGTCCTTGACTCACATATCAGTTTCTCACATTGATCGCCCCACTTGTCATCGTGCCCTTTCTGCTCTCCTGACCCCCGGTCTTGCTGTCCCCCACCTGCCCCCACTCGAGTGGAAGCTCTTGCTCCTGGCGGTGCCCCCAGGACTGCGCGGCTCCTGCCCGCGCTCCGCCGCCTGGACTGGCCCGCGTGTCGGCGCCGCGGCCACCCCTGTGCCGTGTCGGGGAGCAGGCAGCCCGCTCCAGGTGGAGGGCTGTGTGGTCCGTCCTTGTGACCCGGGGGCTGGGCCCTGCCCTAGGCCCCTGGCTTCTCAGCTGCTGGATTCCTTCTGGGGCGGGGGGAGGCGGGAGCTGGCCTGAGCACGGGGAGGAGCTGGCGGGCTTCAGGCTGCTTCCTCTTCCTCAGGTGCGGAAGGAAGGCTTGTTTGGGGGAGCGGCACCGCCCAGGAGGAGAGCTGCTGGGGAGGCGTGGAGGACGGTGCGTGTTGGGGTTTTCTCCCTTTTGCTCTGCATCTTAAGTTGTGTACCTTATTTGTGGAAGACGAGTTGGGATTGAGCATCACGTTAACAGCTTATTGGATTCTTTTTTGTTGAGTTCTGAAATCTATATAAAAAAGTATTTATTTCTTAAAACTCAACTTCTTCGAAAAAAATATTGGTGGTTCTTGTTTGTCCAACGTGGAGGCTAAGCTTGTGTGCATTTCTCAGATGCCAGTATGCTCTCGGCTGCTTTAGGGATTTCTGTGAATTAGCAGTTATATCAGCAAAGGGTCAGAGCACATCATAGGTAATTACCCTCTCTGCTTCCTTTGGAGAGGGGCCCTGTTCATTTTTGTAGGTTGGTAGACCTCTGAGATAGAGGAAATCTGTGTCTTGATGGCCCACTAGGAATGAAACGTGTTTCCATAGGACCTTGCCCTGGCTTTACAGCTCTGCCTCTCGAGGACTCCAAGGTAACTCCTTGGGGCCGGGCACAGCACCCTGGGTGTTTGGGTGGAGCCTGGCCCCTGTTCTTGGCTGTGCCCTCGTTGTGGGCTTGTCTCCTAGAAGCCATTGCTGCTTCCCTGGGTCTGTACCAACTGCTTCTCTTGTTCTCTGCTATTGGCTGGAGGTCTCAGAGCTGGTCCTTCAGCTGGTGCCCAGATCCTGGCACCTTCTCACCTCTCTCCTCCCTTTGTGAGTTCCCAGCACGGGAATGATGTAGTAGAAACTGAGTTGTGAATTCCAGCCTAGAGTTTATAGAAATCTTATTTTCAAGGATGTGCAGTTTCTTGACACATCATCAAGGCAAAATAGAAAGCTTAATTATTATTAATTTTATAATCAGAAAGTACATTTTATGGAAAATCTGTAATAACTACAGTCTTACCACCCAAATGTTTAGGTGTATTTCCAGTTTACCTTTCATTGATCAGACGGAACCAGGTGCCCTAAAGACAGTTTCCTCTGCGAGGGTCATATCAAACGGTAACAGTCTAGGTAACTATTCCAAGGAGACAACTGCTCTGCTCTTCCAGCTGTTTCTTGTGGTATCTATCTGTACTTAAAAAAAAATAACTTTCTAATTTTGCTGAGTTGAGAACTTTGTGGTTTATATGTTATGTGTTAAGTTCTATCTACAGGAGATAAGGATTTAGCTTTCTTTCCCGCTGGCCTCCCACTTCCCCTTCCCCAGTTCTTCCCAATATTGTGGTGTCTGGGTTATCTATTCCTCCCTGATAAGCTATTCCAGAACTTAGTGGCTGAAAGCACAACAACATTTATTTGTTTACAGTTTTGCAGTTTGGACGTTGTATGCCAGGGTTAGCTTGTTTCTGCTCTTGTGGTGTCAGTTTGTTTCATTGCTGTGGCTGTGTGTTGGAATTGGCTGTTGGCCACGGTCCACCGTTCTCCCCAACATAGGCCTCCCGTGAGGCTGCTTGGGCCTCCTCATAGCATGGTGGCTGGTTCCTGAAGGAGGAAGTGAAGTTGCCAGTCCTTTTATTTTTTTCTTATTTTTATTTTTTTACTTTTAGGCCGTACCGTGCAGCTTGTGGGATCTCAGCTCCCCGACCAGGGATTGAACCTGGGCCATGGCAGTGAAAGCCTGGAATCCTAACCACTAGGCCATCAGGGAACTCCCTGTCTGCCAGTCCTTTTTTTTTTTTTTCTTTTTGCGGTACGCGGGCCTCTCACTGCTGTGGCCTCTCCCATTGCGGAGCACAGGCTCCGGACACGCAGGCCCAGCGGCCATGGCTCACGGGCCCAGCCGCTCCGCGGCATGCGGGATCCTCCCGGACCGGGGCACGAACCCGTGTCCCCTGCATCGGCAGGCGGACTCTCAACCACTGTGCCACCAGGGAAGCCCTGCCAGTCCTTTTAAAGGTGAGGCTGGCTCTGGTCTGGCATCACTTTTGCCATATTCAGTTGGTGGGAGCAGTCACAGGCCCAGGCCAGAATCAAGAATGTGGAGAAATAGATTTTATCTCTTGGTGGGGGGATTACAATAAATTTTTGGCCATCTTTATTTTATTTTTTTATTTTTTAGAATTTCCAGTTGCCTTTCTTCTTGCAACATCTTTTTCTTTTTTTAGTATTTATTTATTTTGCTGCGTCGGGTCTTAGTTGCGGTATGCGAGATCTTCTTCTTGCGGCACGTGGGCTCAGTAGTTGTGGTGCACGGGCTTAGTTGCCCTGTGACATGTGGGATCTTAGTTCCCCAACCAGGGATCGAACCCGCGTCCCCTGCATTGGAAGGTGGATTGTTAACCACTAGACCACCAGGGAAGTCCCTGCTTTTAAATTCTTATCTCTCATGGTAAGTTTTCCTCACACGTCTGATGGCCTTCGACTGCAGGCCCACTGTTGAGACGGAGGTCTGGGAGCTGACGGCAGGTCCTGGGTGGAGGCTTCACTGAGGGCCAATTGGTCAGGACCCACCGTCAGCATCAGCAGGTGTTTTCCCTAGATCTTGGCAAGTGTCCTCGTGCTGGCTGTGTCTTGTAGTTCACTGCCTTGAGCGCCCCCTCCGGTGTGCCCTGTCCTTAGACTACACTCCGGTTCTTCTCCTGCTGGGGTGGGGCTGGTTGCCAGGCTGTGGGTGGGGTGGGTCAGGGACTGCGCGTTATGTGGACTTCAATCCAGTTCTTTTGACTTAGGGTTCCCAGTGTGTGCAGCACATGCCCCTGCTTTGGGCAGTGACTTATCGTTATGCATTAGGCATGTGTTAGAATTAGAATAGGAAAATACATTACAGACATGTGAATGATACAACTTAATATGTTTAATACCTTTCCTATTCAACAGAAGATTTGATAGGTTACAAACTGAGGTAAGATTAACCTAAAATTCATCAATTAAACTATTTTAAAGTATATAATTCATTGGTTCTGTAGTACATTCTCAGTGTTAATGCAACCATCACCACTATCCAATTCCCGAATATTTTCGTCATTTCAGTGAGAAGCCTGCTGCCTATTGGGCAGTCACTCCCCATTTCCCCTTGTCCCCCAGCCCCTGGCAACCACCATTCTACCTTGTCTCCGGATTTGCCTATTCTAGACATTTTACATGAATAGAATCACGTAGTATGTGGCCTTTTGTGACCGGCTTTTTTCTCTCAGCACAGTGTTCTCAAGGTTCATCCGTGTCGTATCATGTCTCCATACTTCATTCATTTAAAAAAAATTTTTAATTTTTTGCTACATTGGGTCTTCGTTGCTATGCACGGGCTTTCTCTAGTTGCGGCGAGCGGGGGCTACTCTTTGTTGCGGTGCGCGGGCTTCTCATTGCAGTGTCTTCTCTTGCTGTGGAGCACGGGCTCTAGGCACGCGGGCTCAGTAGTTGTGGCTCACGGGCTCTAGAGCGCAGGCTCAGTAGCTGTGGCGCACGGGCTTAGTTGCTCCGAGGCATGTGGGATCTTCCCGGACCAGGGCTCAAACTTGTGTCCCCTGCATTGGCAGGCAGATTCTTAACCACTGCGCCACCAGGGAAGCCTACTTCATTCATTTTTATGACTGAATATCCCACTGTATGGATAGATCACACTTTTTTTTTTCCCTGCCGCGTGGCATGTGGCATCTTAGTTCCCCGACCAGGGATTGAACCTGGGCCCCCTGGCGGTAGAAGTGTGGAGTCCTAACCACTGGACCATCAAGGAAGTCCAGATCACTTCTTCTTCTTTTATCTGTTTATCAGTTGTTGGACATTGGGTTGTTTTTTGAATAATTTAGTGAAAATTCTTGTACAAGTTTTTGTGTGAACATGTTTTCTAGGAGTGGAATTGCTGGGTCACATGGCAGCTAAGGAACTTCTCGATTGTTTCCCGCTGCAGCTGCACCACTTTCCATACCCCTGGCAGTGTGTAAGGGGTCCAAAGATTTGTCATATTACACTGAGAAGATAGAGAGAACAGACAGGCATGGAGTCAGGGACGATAGCAACTCATGCATCGTCATAAGGTTAAGGTTGGGGCCGCGGGGAGAGAGGCACACAGGTGGTGGGCCCAAGGCTGACCTTGAGCTTGTCTGTGGCTCCAAGCTTCTTTGCAGTGAAAACAAAACGAAACAAGGAATAGGTCAGTTATAAAGTCTTTACTGTCATAGGTGCATTTCTGCAGAAGAAGCAAGACTTCTGCTGTGAGTCAATTCTAAATTCCATAAAATAAAGCTTCTCAGTAGAGAGTTCTTACGGAGTAATGGAGCCGTCACTGCCCTCAGCCCCTGTTCTGTAGCAGACTCTGTACTGATCTCATCGTTCTTTACAGAGAGCTCTTTGCTGTAAGACTGGAGGTCCTGTCATCATTCAGTGAAGGTGGGACCAAGATCTATTCCAGGTAGATTAGTGTGAAATGCTGGAAAGAAAGGGAATGTTAGGAAATGTGTGTGTATGTTTTAACCATACTTGCAAACTTGACTTTTCCATCTAAGTCTCTCTTCTGCCTCCAGAAGAAGGACTGGAGCTTGGTCCCTGTCCTGGCTGGGCTCTGGGGGACGTCCTGAAGCGCTTCCTGCTGTCCAGCATTGAGGCTTCTCCCTGATGACTCTGCTCAGATTCACAGAATGGACTCAGCGGGCTGCAGCTGGATTTCTGAGCAGCCGAGAGAGTGGGGCCTCGTGTGCCCGAGGTCGGAGCCCCGGGGAAAGGAGTTTGAGGGTTGCTCCAGTGACTCTTCCTGCCACTTTTCCATCCTCCACCCCATCTTTCTCCTTCCTCTTTCCCTAATGTTATATCTGTATTTTAAAATCTCTGTCTCTCCCCTCTGGAATATTAGCTCCACAAGAATAAGGTACACGCTTTGTTTACTGCTCTGTCTCCAAATGTTGGGACAGGGCCTGTGCTCATTGACTAGTTTTCAGTGTTGAGTGTTGTCATTCAGGTCACCTTTCCCTTCTTTTGAGAGTGGTGCCTTTCCCTTTATGTTGGAGACCCCTCCTCTGTTCCATGTGGCCCTGCAGGGGCTGCCTAGCCCCCCCAGCCACTTACTGTGTCAGCTCATGTTGTAGGAGGCCTGTGAAATGTAAGGGATTAATTATATAGTTCTTAAAGCTTATTACAGGAAGCAGCAAGATGATGCTCGGCTCTCCCCACCCTGTTCCTGCTCCCCTTGGAAAACCACTGATAACTCTGAGCTGTTACTTTCTGTTTTAACTTCCACATTTTCATTTTTCACTTTTAGTGTGTCAGTGTTTTCTTTCCTTTGCACAATGATTGTATGTTACATTTTGTTATATTTATTTTTTAAAAATCAATTAATGTATTCATTTTTGGCTACTTTGGGTCTTTGTTGCTGCACACAGGCTTTCTCTAGTTGTGGCGAGCGGGGGCTACTCTTCGTTGCTGTGCGCGGGCTTCTCATTGCGGTGGCGTCTCTTGTTGTGGAGCACGGGCTCTAGGCGCATGGGCTTCAGTAGTTGTGGCACATGGGCTCCGTAGTTGTGGCTCGCAGGCTCTAGAGCGCAGGCTCAGTAGTTGTGGCGCACAGGCTTAGTTGCTCCGTGGCATGTGGGATCTCCCCGGACCAGGGCTCGAACCTGTGTCCCGTGCACTGGCAGGCGGACTCTTAACCTCTGCGCCACCAGGGAAGCCCCACCTTTAGTTTTTAAAAAATATTTATTTCTCTTTGGCTGCATTGGGTCATTTTTTAAAAATTTATTTGTTTATTTTTGGCTGTGTTGGGTCTTTGTTGCTGCGTGCGGGTTTTCTCTGGTTGCGTCAAGCGGGGGCTACTCTTTGTTGCCGTGCGCGGGCTTCTCATTGCGGTGGCGTCTCTTGTTGCAGAGCACGGGCTCTAGGCGCATGGGCTTCAGTAGTTGTGGCACACGGGCTCAGTAGTTGCGGCACACGGGCTCTAGAGCGCAGGCTCAGTATTTGTGGCACACGGGCTTAGTTGCTCTGCGGCATGTGGGATCTTCCTGGACCAGTGCTCGAACCCGTGTTCCCTGCATTGGCAGGTGGATTCTTAACCCCTGCGCCACCAAGGAGCCCCCACCTTTTGTCATCTTAGACATTTTAAAAGGGAAAGGCTTTGTGGGCAAGAGGAGCCCCGAGCCACGGGCCTTACTCCTGCAGCAGCGTGCCTCTCGCCGAGCGACTCTTCCCCGTCGGCTTCCCCATTGTTGGCGTTTGGCGTCTCTAACTCATTCCTCTGTTGTCTTTGCCCTTGCGGGTTTACCCTTCCTTTGAAATTCCTTACTGTCATTTTAATTGGGGTTTCTGCACGGAGTGTAGGTAAATGTGAGAAAGGAGGCCTCACGTTCTTTTTAAATATAAAAATGGTTTTAGAATTACCACTCTCCCCTGTGCTCCTTCTGGGTTTATATCCTTGCTCTAGTACCTCTTTTAGCATTTCATTTGTGAAAGCGATATGTATATTAAACTCCCTTAGTTTTTGCATGTCTGAAAATACATTTTGCCTCATGTTCAGTGATAATTTAGATGAGAAATTATTTTTTCCCTTAACACTTTAGAGAGGCTCCGTCATCTACTCCTATCTGTTGAGGCTGCACAGAGGTCTGTGTTTCTGTTTCTTTTCTCATGCTGAAGTCTGTGAATTAACTTATTCTTTATGGGTACTTAGGTTTTAAGGTTTTCTTTTTATCCTTCATGTTATGTGGTTTCAGAAATGATGTGTTGACGTATTGATTTGCTTTTATTTATCTTGCTCAGAACCCTGGGTACCCTTTTAAATCTGGATACTTGAGTTTCCTTTCATCTCTGGAAAATTTCGATTATTATCCCTTTGAAAATTACCTTACCCCATCCTCCCTCGTTTCTCCTGGAACTCCATTGGAACGTAAACTCCCTGAGGGCAGAGTATTCTTTGTGTGTGTGTATGTGTGATAACATATACATGACGAAAAATCACCATCGTGACCATTTTTAAGTGTACAGTTCAGTGGCATTAAGTACGTTCACATTATTGGGCAGCCGTCACCACCATCCACTCCAGAATTTCTTCATCTTGTGAAACTGAAACTCCCCATTAAACACTTAACTCTTCATCCTCTCCTCCCCATGCCCTTGCAGCTACCTTTCTACTTTCTGTCTCTATGAATTTGATTACTCTTGGGATCTCATATAAGTGGAATCAGGGAGTTCTCTGGTGGTCCAGTGGTTAGGACTCCGCACTTTCACTACCGAGGGCATGGGTTCAACCCCTGGTCAGGGAACTAGGGTCCCGCGTGCCATGTGGTGAGGCCAAAAAGAAAAAAAGTGGAATGATACACATTTGTCCTTTTGTGACCAGATTCTTTTCCTTAGCATAATGTATTCAAAGTTCATCCATGTTGTAGTATGTCTCAATACTTCATTCCTTTTTAAGGCTGAACAGTATTCCATTATCTGGAGGTACCACAGTTTATCAATTCATTCATCTGCTCAAGGACAGCTTGGTTGCTTCCAGGTTTTGGCAGTTATGAATGAAACTGCTATAAACCTCTGTGTGCAGGTTTTTGTGTGGACATAAGTTTTCAGCTTCCTTGGGTAAACACCAAGGAGTGGGATTGCTGAATCGTATGGTAAGAGTATGTTTAGTTTTGTGAGAAACACCAACCTGTCTTTCCATTGTGGCTGCACCATTCGGCGTTCCCACCGGCAGTGATGAGGGTTCGCCAGCACGTGGCGCTGTCAGTGTTGTGGAGCCTGGCCGTTCTGACAGGTGTGGAGTGGCTGCCTTAATTACCGTGCCTTCACAGTAGGTCTTGCGGGAGGGCTCTGTGCAGAACCGCCCCCTGAGCAGTTTCCCAGTTGCCTTTGCAGGGCTCTACCAGCGTCACTCGTGCTAGACCCATTTTTACGTATGTTTCCTGGCTCAGGATTTGGGGCACCACAGCCTCTGAGGCAGAGTTCTCGAGGGTGATTCTGTCTCCCCAGTGGTCTCTGGTGGGTGCTTGCTGAGGGCCCCAGCCCTGGGCTGGCTGGAGGTGCGGCTCAGGTGACAGCGCTGTCGCAGCTGACACTCTGGTCTGCTTTGGGTGATGCCTGTGAGCTGGAGGCTGGGTGAGAGGGTGTGGTCACTTGCCACAGCTGGAAGGCGGTAGGGCCAGATTGCAGCCCTAGGGTGGCCTCCACACTCTGCCCGGGGCCCTGCAGCTCCCCACGCCCTCCGACCGCTGCAGCTGCGTGGGAGCCCAGGCAGGCCGGGCTCTGTAAGGCTGATTGCTCTTCCCTCTTCACCTCTGGACCTGGAGATTTTGCCCTTTCCTGTTTTCAGTTAAGTGATGTAGCTAACTTTTTTTGTTAAAGAAATAATAATTTGGCTACCTTCACCAGAAATCTTCTGAAATGTGTTAAAATGGTGACGGAATGTTAATAGAGTCCCTAATGTTGAATCAGCATTTTTGGATACACCCTCTTTAGCTGTGATATCTTATTTTAATATGGTAATGACTGGGTTTGATTTATTTCTATTTTGTAATTTTTTTTTTTTACAGTCATACTCTACTGATCTTGGTCTGTAGTTCTTTTCTGTACTCATTTTTCTGGTTTTGGTATGAGAGTTATGCCAGCCTTATATAATGTTTGGGAAACTCTCCATCATTTTCCATGTTCTGGAATAATTTAAACAATAGGAATGCTGTTTTTATGTGATGAATAATACACAGCAGTCGGAAAGACTGAGCTACGCTTGTTTACATCAACATGGGGGAGATCAAACTGTGTTGATTGATGAAATCGCAGAGCACAAGTCCAGTGTGGTAGCATTGCTGCTTGGCATGCAGACCCCATACAGCAATTCTCTGTCCCTGGGTACATCCCGTAGACTGGAAGGATGCGTAGTCAACTGGCGATGGGGAGAGTAAGTGGAACTTAGGGTTCCTGAAAGGCAGATGTCATCTTTGTTTTACTCATTCGCCCTGAGCAAGGCTTGTGGGAGGTGGGAGCTGCAGCGGGAGATTGTGTTTGGCTTCTCGCTGTTGGACTTGGGGCTCACGGTGGGTGACGTGGGCGTGGAGAACCAGAATCCCGGGATCCTGCTGCGGGCGTGTGGTGGGCGGTGGGCGGCCTGTGGGGGTGAGCCTGGCTTCTCCCGTCTGGGAGCCCTCAGGTGCCGTGCACCCACTGTGCCTGTCCTCGGCTCATGCATCTGCAGTTGCCATTGTCCGGGGGTCTTCTTTTTTTCATGTCAAAAAGACATGAAGCAAATGTGGCAACATGCTGAAAACTCATTTTGGAGTGGTGAGTATACAAGCGTGTCTTGTTGTTCTTTGCACTTTTCTGCTTTTGAAGCTTGCCCCCCCCCCCCCCCTACCCAATATAAGAACGATTGGCCGTTGAGGGATCATCACATGAACCTAGTGAAGGTCTCTGGGCCTTTCTTTTATGGTTATTGTGGGCTCTGTAGGTTTTCTACCTCTTGGTTAGGTTTTATATTTTTCTTGAAATGCTAGACAAAGTGAAAGATTTTCTAGTTTATTGGTATAACCTTGATTGAAAAAACCAAAAACTCCTAGAAAGATCAAATTACTGGTCAGTGGCGTGCAGTGCCGTGTTGGAAGTGAAGGCGGACCCTCTCTGCGGGCCCCTGCCTTCAAGGGTTGTCCCGGGTGGAATCCTGGAACGTAAGCAGCCCACAATCAGATTAGGAAGGGAAAAAAGACCAAACGCCCGAAGAAACAGGTACCATGAATGAAAATAAAAGCAACAACAGTAGACACAGGCCTGCAAAGACCAGATATTTAAAACAGTTATGTTTAATATATTCAAAGATTTAAAAGAAACCTGAAAATTCCAACAGGAACAAGCAATCTTGAAAATGTGGTTCACATACACATCATGATTACCATGGACCTAGGCCTGGAGTGAGATCCGAACCCCATGACCCTGGGTATGTTTTAAGAGAAGCCAGAAATCTGAATTTTTGTGTAAAATGTCCCAAACGTTAATTGTTGGCAACTAAAGCGTCTTGTTTATCTGTCTACTGGCTGTACTTCTTAATATTATTTTCTTAGCTGTTGCTCTAACTAGGGCTGCGGTTTGCATCCTTAACTCGTCACAGGCTACTTGGAGTTAATATACCACTGGGTATAAAATACAAGAATCTTGCAACTGTCTAGATTGATTTACTCCCTTCCCCATGCTACAGTTGTCATATGTATTACATCTATTAAGTTATAACTCCAGTGTTATATATTTTGCTTTAATTATTTGAATTTTAAAGAAACTAAGAGGAACAAGTAGTCTTTTATATTTACTCATATATTCACCATTTCTGGTGCCCTTGATTTCTTCCTAAAGATCCCAGTTTCAGTCTGGTGTCATTTCTCTTCAACCTGAAGAACTTCCTTTAGCATTTCTCCTAGTGAAGATCTGATGGCAACAATTTCTTAGTTTGTATTTCTCTTAAAATGTATTTTGTCATCACTTCTGAAGGATATTTTTTCTGGATATCAAATTCCGGTTGGACAGTTGTTGTTTTTTTTCCCCATTACTCAAATCATATCTGGCTTCTGTTTCTCATGAGAAGTAAATAATCATCCACACCACTGTTTTGTATGTACCGGGTCTTTTTTCCCTCTGACTGCTTTCCAGGGTTTCTCTTCATCTTGGTTTCTAGGCATTTCAGCTGATGTGCACCTGGTGTAGCTTCTTTTATATACATCCTGCTTGAGATTTGCTGAGCTTCTTGAACCTGTAAATTGATGTCTCACTGAATTTGGGAAGTTTTTCTGGTTATTTTTTCCCAAATATTTTTTCTTTTTTTCTTTTAAATGACTGACTTTAAAAAGAATATTTATTTGGGGCTTCCCTGGTGGCGCAGTGGTTGAGAGTCCTCCTGCTGATGCAGGGGACGCGGGTTCGTGCCCCCGTCCAGGAAGATCCCACATGCCGCGGAGTGGCTGGGCCCGTGAGCCATGGCCACTGAGCCTGCACGTCCGGAGCCTGTGCTCCACAATGGGAGAGGCCACAGCAGTGAGAGGCCCGCGTACAGCAAAAAAAAAAAAAAAAAAAAAAAAGGAATATTTATTTTATTTATTTTCTATATTATTTTTGGCTGCATTGGGTCTTAGTTGTGGCATGCGGGATCTTTTGTTGCAGCACGCAGGCTTCTCTCAGGTTGCAGCATGTGGGCTCCAGAGTGCGTGGGCTCTGTAGTTGTGGCGGGCGGACTTAGTTGCTCTGTGGCATGTGGGATCTTAGTTCCCTGACCAGGGCTTGAACCTGCACCCACTGCGTTGGCAGGCGGATTCTTAAGCACTGCACCACCTGGGAAGCGCCCCAGATATTTTTTCTGTGTCATTGTTTCTCTCCTTTCCTTCTGGGTGGGAGTGGGAACCCAGACCTTTTGATGCTGGTCTATAGATCATTGAGGCTCAGTTTCTTTTCTTTCTTTTTATTTTTAATAATTTTTACTCTGTTTTTTAGATAATTTTTACTGATCTATTTTCAAGTTTCCTGACTCATATCTAATACGCTTTTAAGGCCATGCAATGATTTATTTTTTTAAATTTCAGATACAGAATTTCCATTTGACTCTTTTTCATAGTTTTTGTTTCTCTGTTGCCATTTCCAGTTTATTATTTTATGAGTATATTTTCCTTTATGTCCTTGAGCATGGTTATAATAGATGCTTTGAAATCCTGCTGAATTTCAATATTTGGGCCGTCTCGGGGTTGGTTTCTGCTGTTTCTCTGTTTCATCATATATTTAGTAATTTCTGGATAATGTGAAAGATGTGCTGTAGACACTCTTTATTACGTTATGTTCTTAAGAGTGGTCTTTTATTTTCAGTTGTGTTAAAATACATGTAACATTTACCATCTTAACCATTTTTAAGTGTGAAGTTCAGTGGTATTAAGTACATGCACGCTGTTGCAGCCATCACCAGAACTCTTTTCGTCTTGCGAATCTGGAATGTCGCCCCCATTAAAACACCACCTCCCTGTTCTCCCCGCCCCCATATCCTGGTGCCCCCCATCCTACTTTCTGTCTTTATGGATTTGACTGCTCGTAACAGTGCAGGCTTACAGTATTTTGTGAGTGGCTCATTGCACTTGCTGTAATGTCCTCAGAGTTCATCCATGTCATAGCAGGTGTCAGAATCTCCTTCGTTTTTAAGGCTGAATCGTATTCCACTGTGTGGATTCCACCTTTTGCCTGTTGTGAACATGCTGCTGTGAACATTGGGTACAGATACCTCTGTGAGTCCCTGCCTTCAGTTCTTTGGGGTGTGTATCCAGAATGGAACTGCTGGGTCCTTTTGATTCTTTGGGGAACGCCCCCCCGCTATTTTCCAGCAGCCACACCATTTTACATTCCCACCCATGTGCACGAAGTTTCCAATTTCTCCACATCCTCGCCAACCCGTTTTCTGTTTTTGTGTGTGTGTGTGGTACGCGGGCCTCTCACCGCTGTGGCCTCTCGCGTTGTGGAGCACAGGCTCCGGACGCGCAGGCTCAGCGGCCGTGGCTCACGGGCCCAGCCGCTCCACTGCATGTGGGATCTTCCTGGACCGGGGCACGGACCCGTGTCCCCTGCATCGGCAAGCGGACCCTCAGCCACTGCGCCACCAGGGAAGCCCTGTTTTCTGTTTTTTGTAGTAGGTAGTCATCCTCAGGGGTGTGTGTGAGGTGGCATTTCGTTGTGGTTTTGATACTTTTTTTTTTTTTTTTTTTTTGGCCTTGCTGTGGGGCTTGCGGGATCTTAGTTCCTGGGCCAGGGGTTGAACCCAGGGCCGGCAGTGAGAGTGCGGAGTCCTAACCACTGGCCAGCCCTGGAAGTCTGCTTCTTATCCTCAGAGTGGTGTTGCGGTTTGTTTCTGTCTTGCTTCAGCTGTCTTGTAAGCTGGGCTGCGTGGACTCCAGGGTTCGGTGGGGAGTCTGCGGTGCGCGGGGGCCCCCCTCGAAGGCTCTCCTTTCCCTGTTCACCCGGTGCCGGGCCTGCTGGGTGCGTTCCCGAGCCGCCCCCACGCCCCCTGCTCTGGGCTCTCTCCAGTGCCTTTAGGTCATTGTCTTCTCTTTTTGTCCCGTTGGTCTGATGCAAGCGGGACTGGGAACCCACTCGGATTTACCTGAAAAAAACACCGCGTGGGGCACACCGAATGCTCTGGTGTGTGCCCGGTGCTCCAGGTGTCCGGGGCCAACCCTCCACCACTGCCTGGCTCCCGCCCTGGCCTGGCGTCCACGGAGACTGGGCCCTTTCCACCGAGGCGCTCTTGGGAGGGTTGTCCCGGGCTGCATCCTTGGCCCCTCCCCAGGGGCTGTAGCCAGCGGCCCCCAGGCGGTGACAGTGGCTGAGCACCTACATCCTTGGGCTCCCGGTCCAGGCGCCCCACTTCTTCCTGCTCTCTCACCGTTGGCCCCCTTGGGGCCGTGGTGCACTCTTGGGACGTCTTCCCAGCGGAGTGGGCGCCTGCCAGTACCCTGTTCCGAGCCGCCTTCGTGGGGCGTCCCCAACGAGGGACTGCGGCTGTGTGGGGAGGAGACCCCTCTGCATGTGGACCTCGGGCGGCCATCCCATGGAGGGCGCTGTGGGTGGTGCGCTATGGCCTGGCCCTGCTGCCCGACTAGCGCAGTCCCGGAGAGCTGACTCCACTTGATGTTGCTGCCCTGCTGCTTGTCACCGGCAGTTAACTTGGGCCTGGGTGGGGAGGGCCGGGGTGGGGGGGCGGTAGAGGTCCAGCTCTCACCTTCCCCGGCCGTCTGGGCTGAAGCTTTGCCTACCGGTAATCGCGGGTATGTCCCGAGCCCCTGCCCGGAGTCCTCTTCAGCTGTGTCTCAAGTGCTTCCCTTTTGTCCTTTGCCGGGGCCTGGCTTTGTGCTGGCCACCTCGGGCGCTGCCCTCGCGACAGGGGGCAGGGGGCGACCTCCGCTTCCGAGGGCTGAGGTCAAGGGGGGCACGGCCACACAGCTCATTAGTGGCGGTCCCTGCTTGACTCTGGTTAGAAACTAGTCCTGTTCCTTTCACTTTATCACTTTGTGATTCCTGTCATTTTTGTGATATTAGAACTGTCTCCTGTGACCTAAGTCATTATAGGAAACACCATAAGTTGACTCAGCCCCCCCAAACTCTGCAGACTGGTAGGGAGCTTCACTGGCCTACTCATCTTAGGTTTGAAATGTAATAGCTTTCTTTTCTTTCTCTTTTTCTAATGCTGCAGTGTTCTAAGAACGGAGGCATCTAGGCTGAATGGAATTCAGCATCAAAAAAAGTCCTCTTTCTGTTCCGAAGGTTGTAAAGTGCGTGAAGATGAAGCAGGCACCGGAGATCCTTGGCAACACGAACGGAAAGACTCCGAGCTGTGAAGTGAGTCGTGAGTGCTCCGTGTTTCTGAGCAAAGCCCAGCTCTCCGCCGGTCTGCAGGAGGGAGTTGTGCAGAAGTTCAATGGCCACGACGCTCTTCCTTTTATCCCAGCCGAGAGGCTGAAAGACCTCACCTCCCGCGTCTTTAATGGAGACCCCGGTGCTCATGATGCCAAATTGCGTTTGGAGTCCCAGGAAATGAAGGGACTTGGGACACCACCTGACACTACCCCTGTCAAAAATGGCTCTCCAGAGATCAAGCTGAAAATCACCAAAACATACATGAACGGGAAACCTCTCTTTGAGTCCTCCATATGTGGCGATGGTGCTGCCACCGTGTCCCAGTCGGAAGACGATGGACAGAGACCAGCGAGCAAAGCGCGGCGGACCAGGAAGAGGAGCGCGAAGCTGCTGCTGGGGCGGGGCCTCGCCGAGGCGGCCCTGGCGTCCCGGGCCTCGAGCCCCTCGGCCGAAAAGGTATCTGCGAGTGAGGAGTTCTGGCTGGCCGGGGTAGAGGGCGGCCCCAGCTCCCGGCACCGGGGGGCCCCGAAGGATGCGTGGTGCACGGGGGGCGGGAGGAGGTGGGCTCAGCCCCCCGAGGCCTGCTCTGCAGCTCGGGCCCCTGGCTGTGGCAATGGCAGACACTCACAGCAGCCTGCCGAGCAGTGCTGAGGCCTAGAGATTAAGCATAAAGAGTAAACAAGGGGACTTCCCTGGTGGTCCAGTGGTCAAGACTTTGCCTTCCAATGCCGGGGGTTCGGGGTCGATCCCTGGTTGGGGAGCTAAGATCCCACATGCCTCAGGGCCGAAAAACCAAACCATAAAAAGAAGTCAGAAGCAATAGTGTAACAAATTCAATAAAGACTTCAGAAAATGGTCCACATCCAAAAACAAAAACTTTAATTAAAAAAAAAAAAAAAAAAAAAGATGAAATGAGTGTCTGACCCCAGGCCTGGCCCGTTCCCAAGCCCTTGACCTTCAGGCTGTCCTGTCTTCATGGATCTCCTCTCCAGAGATGCCCTTTAGCCTGAATCTGGTCGGTGGACGAGCATGGGGATCGAGTGGGGGCCTCCTCAGTCTGTGCTGTCTGAGGAGGGGAGCGGGCCGCGCTGTGCAGGTGTGCTCCTACCTTCCCGCCCCACGGTTCACCGTCACTCCCAGGTCTCCTCCCCCAGTGGACCTGCAGATGGGCCGCTGCCTTGAGGGCTGGGGCTGCGCCTCAGGCCTTCACGTTCTTGGTTCCAGGACAGAGTGCATCACTTGAGTGCGTGTGAATGAGTGTTCACTCACCAAAGGCCGGGGTGGAGACCCCCTAACGTAGGACGACAAACGTGGTGGTTTATGCCACCAAGTCTTAAATGACACTCGGGAACCTTGACCTTGGCAGAAGGAACTGGGGAGGGCTCTGTAGCCGCCCTTGTTCACCGAGGGGCTGATGGTCTAGATTAACAGGGTCTGGAACACGTCCTGTGCTCGCTGGTCAGCCAAAGCTCCTGGCCCACTTGCAGGAGTGGGGAGAGGGGACTCGAGACCAGTTTGGGTTGTATCATCACTAAGGTTGGAATAATTAGTGTAACATTATAGTTGAGGAATCTTGGTTACAATCCCACAGGTGGGAAGGGAAAGGACCAAAATTTCCCTGAAATAGTTAAAATAACGAAGAACTTTGAGGGTTTAAAAAAATGTCTTTTGACTGCTCAAGGGCTCTAATGTAAGCATAATGGTGAATTATTTAAAAGCCTAGTTGAGTGACCTGGGCTGATACAATGGTTTTTCTGAAGCACCCACGATGTAGGGAACCTCACTCTTTTATGGGGGAAGAGGCTGGTGCAAGTTATCCCTAGCTCTCTGCCACTTGGTTTTGGTAAAACCTGGGTAAATCACCTGATTTTGACTCTTAGAGTCTCATTTGACTCTTCAGGGTGGGGACGATAATATTATACTTGTCCTGATAGGGTTATCACGTGGCTTTGATGACACCGTCAGTGTAAAACTGGGATGTTGTGGAATAACGTGAGAGCCAGCATTTTTTCAAAAGCGTGTAAGGAGTGCTCGCTTTGGCAGCACATATACAAAAGCGTGTAATGTGACAACTCTGTGTCAGCCCTCACCACCTGATGTGTGTAACAACCGGGGTTCTCCTCGGTTTACAGATGTGGAAACTGAGGCCCAAAGAAGTTCAGCGATTTGCTCAAGTAGGTGGCGGTCTTAGAGGGAGGCCTGGGGCCGTGCTGACTGGGCTCGTCCTCCTGGAGAGGAGGTTGTTCTTGCCAGCCTTCAGCCTCCTAATTGGCCTGGGCTCTAAGACGGAAAGACAGAGACTCCAAGAGCCCCAGGCCTTGGATGGTGGGTGGTGGGGCTGAGACTTGCTGCCAGGCCCCCGTGTCCTCGCCACCCCGGGTCCTCTCTCCAGCAGGTTAACTGTCAGACGAGGGCTCAGAAGGGGCGGGAGGGTCAGGGTATGAATTCCATGACAGTTCTTCTCCGACCTGCGAATAAGCTCCATTAACGATCACCCACCAGGCCAAGGAAATAGATTTATGTGGAGATCCTCGTAATGTGCACCTGCAGTCCTTTAGCTGAGGGCATGTTGTGCACCTGCAGTGTGCTAGGCACTCGCTGACCTTTAGCTGCGGGCAAGAGACGAACGATTTTGATGAAGTGATGTCAGGGCTGTTACCTGAAAAACAGTGAGGGAAAGCATGCTTCTTTTTAGGGGTTTGTGTGTGTGTGTGTGTGTGTGTGTTGAATCTCTTGTCTGACTAATTCTTGGTCTTCTATGGATAGGGAGGCTGGATTTAGGGGTAGGTACTAGATGTATCTTTTGTTGTTATTCATTTTCAGATTCCAGCTAAGAAAGAATCCTGTCCAAATAGCAGCAGAGACAAAGACCAGCTGTTGAAGTACAACGTCGGGGATTTGGTGTGGTCCAAGGTGTCCGGTTACCCCTGGTGGCCATGCATGGTCTCTGACGATCCGCTCCTGCACAGCTACACCAAACTGAAAGGTATTGCGTTTGGGGGGCTTTTTTTCCATCTTTATCTTCTGCACTTAATTGTTTTCATCTCCAAACTTCTTTATTACTCTTCCTTAAACAGCCCTACTGTGGTTCTTTCTTTCTCTTTTTTATTGTGTTAAAATACACAAACATAAAACGTGCCATCTTAACCATTTTTAAGTGCGCAGTTGAGTGGGATGAAGTGCAGCCGCCGCCACCATCCGTCCCCAGAGTTCTTTCCATCCTGTAAATCTGAAACTCTGTCCCTGTTAAGTAGCAGGTCCTCAGTGCCCCCTCCCCAGCCCCTGGCAGCCACCGCTCTACTTTCTATCTGCTGCTGCCTGTGGTTTTGACTTGCATTTCCCTAGTGATCAGTGATGTTGAGCATCTTTTCATGTGCTTAGTGGCCATTCATACAACAAGGTTTGAATCGGCTTGGAGGTGGGGGTGGGGTGGGTTGTTAAGTTTTTTGTGGTTCATTTTGCAACTTTGCCTAAAGTTAGTGATTCACACGTGACACATTGCCTTTTCTTTTTATATCCAAATTAGATGCGTACTTTATCTGATTGAATTAGTATTAAAAGAGAAAGCAGTCTTTGCCTTGTATCGCTTTTCAGGTTTTATGATAAATAATTTATTATTACTTAGATATACAGCGACTGCTTCAGCATGATTTTCAGAATTAGTATTTTATACTAAGTCTTAGTTTAAAAAAAAGTCCCAGTTTATTTTATTAGGTCTGTGGGAAGAAGGAAAAAAACTAGAAATGACCATCTTTTTGGTGTCATGAAACTTGGTGACATAAATCAGTACACAGAACAGTTAAGAACATATTAAGAATGTATGTTATTGATTAGAGCAGATGCTAATTGAAATAATAATTGGACAGTTCATGAAACACATAAAAACTCATGTGTTTTTGGAGGGAAAAAACCCCTCAAATCAGGTGGTTTTGAGATTCTCCTGAAGAGTTGCTCTACAGTTTGAATTTGGTCTGAGGGAGGTGAGAGGCGGTGACACTGAGCTGGAGGTGACCAAGTTGGTGCCCGAGTGACCTGTGCCCCCCAGAAGCGCGGGTGGCTGGAGCTGTGGGCTGGCCTTGCATGGCCTCAGCGTGAGTGCGTGGCCTCTCTTGGCCTCTGGATGGAGGCCTGAGCTCTCGCCGGGGCAGCGCTGCTGGGAGTGGGGTACACTGGTGGCTCCCTGGCAAACAGGCTTGAGGGGGTGCAGGTTCGGGATGAAGAGGACCTCTCCTTAGCCCCAGGCGCCAGGCCTCCCGCCCCCTGGGTGGTTGGACCCTGCCCCGAGGCCCAGGTGTGCGCATGCACTCTGCAGGAAGGCGGTGGCTGGAGAGGAGCCTGTGGGCTGGCTTTGGCTCTGACTCGGTGGAGGGCATTTAGCATCCTCAGCTTGCCAGCATCAGGGAGTCCATGCCACAGGGCTTCAGGGGTCCCAGGGTGCACCCCTGCTCTTGTGTTCACCCTGAGGCTGAATCAGGGTGCCCTTCCCAGCCTCTGCGGTCTCGAGCAGCCCCACTCTCTCAGGCTGCTCTGGTCTCGTGATCAGACTCAGGGCGCACGGCCAGGCAGGAGTTGTTGTGGGAAGGTGCCCAAACTTGGAAGGAGGGGTGCAGCCCAACAGTGCGCTTCTCTAGGCATGGTTTTGGGTTGCCGGGAGGCACAGCCTCTGTAATCACAGATCAACTTCTGAAGACTGACGATGTGCATTTGCAAAGCAGCTCAGTAGGAAGAGAGCCAGGATGCAGGCCTTGCAGCTGGAAGGGGATTCAGATGACCTTTGAAAAGCAAAGGGTCAGAGGAACCCGTGAGAACCTGGGGGTGGCGGAAGGACACGTGCAGCCGGCGCCCGCCCAGGAGGTGGTGGCCAAGAGCTCTCCAGTGGGAAGGCACGGCTCCGCTTGTCATTGGTGAATCATCAGTGGCCGTGCTTGGGACCGGGCTCCCTGACAGCCTTACTTGCTCTGTGGTTTTAATCCTCCCTGAGGATCCATCGGCTTATTGAATGCTAGCTCTTCATTTTTACCATGCGTTTCATGGTTAAGGGGCTGGCGTTTTTCTGTGAAGGTGAACTCCCTCCTAAAAAATTACTTATGTATTACAGTCTTCACTCTTTTTAATGTGCAAATCGTCCCAGATTTGGCCGGTGGGAGCCCATGAAGTCCCTTTCAGCCGTGTTCTTCTGACACGTCTCCATCCGTCTTGGAGCACTTCCTTACGTGTCGCCCAACTAAATACACTCCGGGCTCATTTTGAACTTTCTTTGCCCCAGTCCTGGAACCAGCTGTTTCTGAGAAGAAACCTGGGTCCTTTTTTTTTTTTTTTGCAGTACGTGGGCCTCTCACTGTTGTGGCCTCTCCCCTGTTGCGGAGCACAGGCTCTGGACGCGCAGGCTCAGCGCCCATGGCTCACGGGCCCAGCCGCTCCGCGGCATGTGGGATCTTCCTGGACCGGGGCATGAACCTGTGTCCCCTGCATCGGCAGGCGGACTCAACCACTGTGCCACCAGGGAAGCCCCCTGGGTCCTTTTAGTAGAGAGTGGTGTATGGAAGCTCGGGTCTGGGCTCTGGTTGTGTCCAAGGCCATGGGAGACAGAGGGGCACTGGGGTGTGAGGCAGGTCTCCTGGCAGTGCTGAGCCCAGCTCCCTGGGCAGCACCCCGTGCTGGGCGTGCCTGAGGGGCTAGGCATCCTTGCAGGGGAAGGGCGGGGCTATGGCGGAGGGTCGGCTTTTGGCATGGGGCTGGCTGAGCAGGGGGTCTTGGGAAGCAGGAACTTTTTTTTCCCTGTAAGATGGAACTCCCTCACCCTACCCCTGATTCCCACCCCCGATTTTCTTTTTTTTCTTTTTGCATATGTGTACTTCTTTTTATTTATCATACTTGGGATTACTTGAATCTGGATCAGTAGTAATGCACTTAAGCTTTAAAAATTGAAGTATAATCTACATGCAGAAGAGAGCACAGCTCTTTGGAGAGTTCAGGTTTCCTTTGAAAATCTGATGGCATTTTCGTGATTTGTAGCAGCAGAGCTTGTCTTGGTGACCGTCTCCCAGGGCATCTAGATGGATTAACCAGCAGCTTTGAGGCCTAACCCCTTAAGCTGGAAACAAGATAAATGTGTGTTTTGGGTATCATACTGTGAAGAAGACTGGATTCTTTTGCAGCTGGGAACGCCACCATCTCCCTGGTGCACCTGGGTCCTACTAGTCTTCTCTTACCAGGGTATTGAGTCACATTATCTTCTGTTGTGGAGATTTTTGTTTTCACCTTTTCTGTGTTATGGAAAGGAACCCTCATTGCTTTTTTTCTAAATCCCATCATTTTCTAAAAATATTGTAGGTACCCTGACTTTCTCATGTTCTGGGTTATTAGACACTGTAATAGGACTTTTTCCTCCTTGCTTGTTCTGTGGCTGCGAAGAGAGGTGTGTTGAGATCTCCCACTGTGATAATGGATGTGCCTTTTTCTACTTGAAATTTTGTCAGTTTCTGCTTTACCTATTTTGGGGGCTCTGGACCCCCAGGGACTGAACCAGGAAACTCAGGCGGTGGTGATCCTTGTTCTTTGTTTCCTGTGGAATTCTGTGGCCTTTTGTCCTTGTGATTTTGTCCCTTGCTTCTGTAGACACCTGGCCTCGTCTGCATTGTTGTGGCTTCTCTTCCTCTCTGTATCTGCAGCGCTGAGGCAGCCTTATCCCTTTGTGGGGTCCATTCTGCATGCATGAATGGCTGTTGTCAACTCAAAGGCCCCGCAGAATCTGGACAGAGACTCTGGCTCAGTCTAGCCCAGGGGGTCAGGGGCCACCTTGCGTCTAATGTGCCGTGATGGGGAGGAAACGAACATAGTACAAAATTAGGTTCCTGGGCTATTGGTGGAGGCCACGTTCTCTTAGAAGGGAGAGTGGGTGGGGCATCAGTGATAAATGTTTTCATACCGACAGTGATTGATGAACATCAGAAGTCACAGGAAGGAAGGGTTACTAACAAATGGTGCTGGGACAGTTGGTTAATTATGGTGGTAAAAATGAGTGATTCACCTGTCAATTTTGGACCAAAAGAAAATTCATATGGATTAGAAAAAAAAACCTTAAAAATACAAGAAAGTTGGGTTACATTTGTTACCAAATTTCCAGGCAGGAAAGAACTTCAGAAACGTTTAATTAATTTTATAAACTTAGGATCAGCCTATCATGTTCTCCTCTGCTTTTTTTTCCAGCTGACATGTAAGGAGCATTTTTTCTGTGTCATTAACTGTTTATTTTAAAAAATGCTGTGCGTTCATATTATTTCATCATATGTACTGTAATAGATTTTTCTTCATTATGCAAATGCTATGACATATATTTATATTCATTTTTATGACCAAGGGAAGTTCTTTCAAAGTATTAAAATAATTGAAGCAGACACAAATCTCTTGACGTATTTTTGAATCTTAGCTGTTTTAAAATCCAATAAGTACACACACTTACAAACAAGTCAGATTGTACTGAGAGGTTAATAGTGAAAAGTAGTCCCCTTCCCTCCCCAGAAGGAATTACTTTTAACTGTAAACATTTTCTTCCAGTTTGAACTCTTTTTTGATTTATCATTTAGGTGTTTTCTTTTGACTTTCTGTTATGGAAGATGAAGATTGATCTCTTCAATCATTTCCTGTTTCTTTCCCTTTCATCCTCCCCATATAATTAACTCACTGTTTTTATTACATCAAACTTAGTTGTTCACATAATTTTGACTATGTAAGTATCATTCAGTGAAAAACTGAGCTGTGTTCTTTAACTGCATTTTCTTTCTTGTACAACCTGTTGTTTTTCCTGGAGTTAATTATTGCCTTTCTTTTGAAATTGTATACTTTGCTGTCCATACAGCTTTAATTTTTTTCAAGTGTTTATTTCTCTGTCCTTAAAACTCATCCTATTATGTAGTTAGTTTTTCCGATTGGGGGGAAAAATGAAAACCTATGTTTGATTCCCATTTTCCTTTTCTGCTTCTTGGATCTCTTTTTTTTTTTTTTTTTTTTTTGCGGTACGCGGGCCTCTCACTGTTGTGGCCTCCTCCTGTTGCGGAGCACAGGCTGCGGATGCGCAGGCTCAGCGGCCATGGCTCACGGGCCCAGCCGCTCCGCGGCATGTGGGATCTTCCCGGACCGGGGCACGAACCCGTGTCCCCTGCATCAGCAGGCGGACTTTCAACCACTGCGCCGCCAGGGAAGCCCAGATCTCATTTTTTAACCTTTTTCCTTGCTGCCAAGATTTTCTTTCAGTGTGGAAGAATTCTTTCCTCTCATCTTTTCTTCCCTTGGAGCTCTCTCCTAGAATCTCCCTTTCTCCTACCTAGCTCTGTATTACTGGCACTCTGTCTTTTGCATAGTAGTAATCTTAGACTTTCTTTAAGATGCTTTACTGAGTTACATGCACTGTTTTCCATGGTGCCACATTGTGCTCTTCCTTGGTCAGTTTTCCTTTTTTGTTGGAGTACATTTTTGGCATCCTAAGAAAGTGTAAATGGTGGGTATTGATAAATTTGAGTTCCTGTGGTTCGGAGGATGCTGCTTCGCTATCCTCACACTCGATTAATGATTTGGCTAGGTGTAGAATTTTATGTTGAAAATAATTCTTCTCGGAATTTTGAAGGTATTACTCCATTTCCTTCTAGCATCCAGAGTTGCTCTTGAAGTACCTTGCCATTCTATTTCTCATTTCATGAACATGGAAGCTGTTCTCTTCCCCTCCCCCAATGGCTTGAATGTCACAAGGATGTGCCCTGATGTGGGTCACCCGTTGGATGAGGCACTTGGGGGGGGTTTAGTTCTGAGACGTGCTCTTGTGTTGTTAATTCTCTGATGAGTTTCTCTGTTTCTCTCTCTAGAAGGCCAGTTATTTGGGTATCATACCTCCTGGATTGATCCTGTGGGTTTCTTATGAGAGTAGATTTTTTCATTTTAAACTTTTTCTTCTTTCTGGGAGATTTCTTAACTTTTTTATTTTTTTTGGATTTTATTTTATTCTTAACTTTCCATCCAAGCTTTCTTCTTTTTTCCAATTAATTAATTAATTGGCTACGTTGGGTCTTTGTTGCTGTGCGTGGGCTTTCTCTAGTTGGGGCAAGCGGGGGCTACTCTTCGTTGCAGTGCACGGGCTCTAGGCACACGGACTTCAGTAGTTGTGGCACACAGGCTTCAGTAGTTGTGGCGCATGGCCTCAGTAGTTGTGGCTTGCGGGCTCTAGAGTGCAGGCTCAGTAGCTGTGGCGCATGGGCTTAGTTGCTCTGCAGCATGTGGGATCTTCCCGGACCAGGGCTTGAACCCGTGTCCCCTGCTTTGGCAGGCGGATTCTTAACCACTTTGCCACCAGGGAAGCCCCAAGCTTTCTTCTTGAGTTTTATTTTCATGACTGTATTTTAAAATTTCTCGTAGTGCTTTCTTTGTCTTTGTTCTCTTCTCATAGCAAACTAGAGTTCCCCTCTGTCAGGTGTCATCTCTTCCTGGCATAGTGTCTGTGGTCCTGCAGAGACTGTTTGTTTCTGTGTGTTTTGGAATCATTCATGTTAGAGGCTTCTCTGGGTCCTGCGGGGGCAGACCTTGGCGCTGCGCTTGTGTCTGAGATGGCTGCACTCAGCTGCCTGCAGCCCATGTGTAGGGAGACTGCTAGCTTATCTTACAGGGTCTGGCTGGCTGGTGGTCGCTTAGTTGGGGGAAGCTCCAACTTTTGGAGAAAAGACACAGTGGAGAGGTTTTTCCTCTGGTGCGCGGGTTCTGTAGGAAGTGTCCTGTGATATTTTGTGGCCAGTGCTCTGTGTGAGGGAACAGGGACTGGCATTTCCCCAGTGGAAATCTGCCTTTCTTCCCCACCTTGGCACAGAGGTCTGACCTTTGAACCAGCTGTTTTCAACCTCACTCCACCCCAGCCGAATCTGGCACTCCTCCTTCTGGGTTTGGGGACCAGGTTCCTTCTGTCTGCACTGAGAATGTGGCTGCTTCTTCCTGCTAAGAGTAACAGCGGTGCACGTGTGAGGGGTTACTCTGTGGCCTCATGGCTGCCCTGGGAGGTCATCGATGCCCTTGTTCCCCCTCTGAGCGCCGTGAGTGAGTGGCCGGCCCAGGGCCACCCGGCTGGTATGTGGGAGGGCTGGGATTTGAACCCAGGCTGTGAACAGTAGCCTGTGTCCCCTCACTGCTGCCCGGTCCCCTTTTGCTGTTGTCCTCTCTCGTCTTATTTATTTGGGGTCTTCTTCAGTGGCTCTTGGAAGGGAGGGGATGAGGAGTGAATCTGGTCAGCATTCTTTCCCAGTCGGTCTTGCCTCATCTAAGTCTCGTAAATGTGTTTCCCCTTTTGGGGTGGAGTGTGGTGGGGAGAAAAAGAGCAGGACTTATTTTGAGGTTAACGGATTCCAACAGCACCCAATAAAGCAACTTCAAAGCAGCTCCTAACTTTATATCAGTAATTATTAATAGATTTGCCTAATTTCATCCCAAATTCCAACTTTCAAGTTCTAACATTTTATTTTAAAAACTAGGTCAGAAAAAGAGTGCACGCCAGTATCACGTACAGTTCTTTGGTGATGCCCCAGAAAGAGCTTGGATATTTGAGAAGAGCCTTGTAGCTTTTGAAGGAGAAGGACAGTTTGAAAAATTATGCCAGGAAAGTGCCAAGCAGGCACCCACGAAAGCTGAGAAAATTAAGGTGATAGATGTTCCTTAAGTATAATTTTAGACCAAAACTTTTATTTCTATTCTTAATTATTTATCTTGTTTTGAACTTGTGGTTGGTTGAAATGTTGTAACGGCTTCTTATGTCTGTCACTGTTTACTTTTGCCAAGTGTGCTGTGTTATACAATATGGCAGGTTTCTTTAGAGACACAGGTTATCCTTTTTACTCCTTTGATGACTCCCAGAGATAATTTGTTTTATAATTTTTGTTTTCCTTTATATATATCTATATATAAACATGTATATAATATTATATATGAGGGTTAGTTAAATGTAATTGGAATTGATTTCTAGTTTAAAGAAACAGTAGAGTTTTACTGGTCTGAACTCTGTCAAAAACCTTCGAGTTAATGGGTTTTTGTAGTTTTTGATTTCTATATTTATCTGAAATTCTAAAAGTATTCTTCTTTAAAGTGGGTTAACTTTTATGTTTATATAATGAAACTTACAATGTCTTATGTTCTCTTTTCAGCTGTTGAAACCTATTTCAGGGAAATTGAGGGCCCAGTGGGCAATGGGCATCGTTCAGGCAGAAGCAGCTGCAAGCATGTCCGTAGAGGAGAGGAAAGCCAAGTTCACCTTCCTTTACGTGGGGGACCAGCTCCATCTCAACCCCCACGTGGCCAAGGAGGCAGGCGTTGCTGTGGAGTCTCTGGGAGAAATGGTTGGGTCCTCAGGAGTCAGGGAAGAAGCTGCCGACAGCCCGAAGTCCACGAGGGAAGAGGGCGTTCCTGTCAAGAGGAGGCGGAGAGCCCAGCTGTCCTGCTCTGCTGAGAACCAAGACAGTGACCCGGGGACAGGAAAGAACACGCCTCAAAAGATGGCAGAGGCCGAGCCCAAGCGAGGAGTGGGGTCTCCTCCAGGGAGGAAGAAGGCCATGGCCTCCACTCCGAGAAGCAGGAAGGGTGATGCGGCGTCCCAGTTTCTGGTCTTCTGTCAAAAGCACAGGGACGAGGTCGGTGTTGTGATGGCTTCTGAGCTGTTGTGTTTTCATTCTGGGGAGCTTCTGTATTTGAGGGGCATCCCTTGCAGTGCAGAGTCACCTGTTTCGCAACATTATCAGCACAGTCTGTGGCGAGCCTTCTGTAGATCTTAGATCTAATACGCAGGTGTTGTTAGGGAGCGGCCATTTTAACTCTTGGGAGCAAGGATATTTACCTTTGCGCTCCGGGTTATGAAAATACTCCCACAGGGACAGCGGGAGGCAGGCTGCTTGTTGCTGGAAGCTCGGCCTTATCCTGGACGTCTGGTCCTGGGCTAGCGTCTTCTCCAGGAGGCGGTTACAGAACCTCACGCAGCCGCTGGCGCCATGGCGTTTGAAGGGCAGTACTGTGTCAATGACGAAGACATTTGACTAGTGTTCTTAATCATTTTTATAGAATAAACCGTCTCTTTGGACATGGTCCGGGCTTGATTCCATTGTAAGGAACTAAAGAGATTAGGCTGCCATCTTTGGTTCTTCACTGTTACTTGAAGTGAGTGGGTTGGTGGGACTTTTCTCAGGAATGTAAGGCAGGTGTAATGTTAGAAAATCTGTTATTGTGATTTGCTGTCGCACATTAAATGATCATCTCAGTAGGTGGAGAAAAGGCATTTGATAAAAGCCACGCAACTTGTGGGATCTTAGTTCCACAACCAGGGGTTGAACCTGGACCGTTGGCAGTGAGAGTGCAGAGTCCTAACCACTGGACCATCAGGGAATTCTCCAGAAGTCATTGTTTGTTTGTTTGTTTGAATTTATTTATTTTTGGCTGCATTGGGTCTTTGTTGCTGCATGCGAGCTTTCTCTAGTTGCGGCGAGCAGGGGCTACCCTTTGTTGCGGTGCACGTGCTTCTCATTGTGGTGGCTTCTCCTGTTGCGGAGCACAGGCTCTAGAGCGCAGGCTCAGTAGTTGTGGTGCACGGGCTTAGTTGCTCCGCGGCACGTGGGATCTTCCTGGACCAGGGCTCGAACCCCTGTCCCCTGCATTGGCAGGCGGATTCTTAACCAGTGCGCCACCAGGGAAGTCCCAAGTCATTGCTTTTTGATACACACACAGCAAGCCAGGATTAGAAGGGAACTTCCTTTAATCTGCTGAAGGGTGATTATCAGAAACTTTAAGCATCACACGTATTGAAGGAACTGTAGAAGCATTCTCTCTCTACTCATGAACAAAGCAGGATACCCTTCTGTCACCACTGACATTAGATGTTGTAGTGAAAGTACTGGCAGTACAGTAAGAGGAGAAAAAAATAGAGAGGGCTGACTGTAAAGGAGGCGGTGCATGTGGAGGCTCAAGGGAGTGTACAGGAGACCTTGAGACTCAGGAAGAGTTCCCAGCACCGGGAGAGATGAGAGCAACACACAGAGAGGAAGTGGAACGCCAAAAATGTGGTGTCTGTGATAGTAACAAAATAAGGTACCAAGGGATAAATATGACAAAATACGTCTAACTTTGGAGAAAAATGACTGGTATTTTAGCAGACCTGAACAGAGATAAATAGGAGGCGCACGGTGTTCAGAACGGTGTTCTGGAGTCGGCGTTGTCATCTCTCCTCTGTTAGACTGTAAATCCAGTATCATCCTGGGAGAACTCCCAAAAGGAATTTCTTTGCTTTTTTAAGTAGACGCTAGCATAGCCACGTTTGAAGAGAAGCGCAGCCGGAGGACTTGCCCTACACAGAGGAAGTTCTGTTACCGAAAACTGCACAGAGCAGAACGCAGAAGCAGACTCGCAAGCGTGTGGAGGCAGATGGGAGAGGACTGCTGGCCAGCTGAGTGGGCCGGCTGCTCAGGACAGGCACTGGGACCGCACCGGTGAGGTCAGAGCTCGGCCGCCACGGGAGAAGAGCTTTGTCTCTTTGTGGGGGAGGGTTTCTTAAGGCAGACTGATCATAAAGGAGCTGCGTTAAAATGAAATGAAAGCTATATGTGCAGAGCTCAAGCGACCCTGAAGGACAGAGTGGAAAGGCTTTGAGAAGGACAGTTTACAGAAGAACCTGGATGGCCAGTGAGTTCACAAAGAGAGGCTGCTGAGCCCGGGAACAGCAGGGAACCTCGTGTCGCGGTCATGGTGAGGCGAGTGGGCACAAGCCCAGCGCCTCTGTGGTCAAGGAGATGAAGCCACGGGGGGATCCCCATGCAGGGCTGGCAGAGGATCACTCCTTACACCGAGTTTCAAGAGAAGTTTGGCACTGTCCGGTGAAATTGAAGATGCACATTCTCTTTGTCTTGCAATTTCACCGCAAGGTGTTTACCCTTGAGGAGTTTTGCCCTCGCGCCCAAGGAGGCAGCACAGTGCTCAGAGCTGTAAGATGCTGTGGAAGGAATGACAGATGGTGGCATGTCCTGCCACGTAACTCTAGACTTACTGCACGTCCAGGAGGAGAGTAAGTTGCTGAAGGATGTGCAGATCCCGTCACCGAAAGTATGAAAAGTGCAACATACCCACTGTTTTGTTTGGCCTACCTGCCTACCTGCGTCCACGCAGAGTCCGGGTGTAGCTCCAGGTCCGTGCCTCTGTCCAGGTGCTGACACCTGGTGGGGATCTGTGGGTGGGGACCAGCCGGAGCATGGAGCAGTGTGCACTTACCGCGCCGGGCCTGCTGTGAGTGAGGTGCGAGCTGTAAGGTCAGGCTGTGCGACACCCGTGTTTGAAGCTGGACCCCCATCACGCCTGGGGAGGAGCCCTGCTCTCAGACGCCGGGAGCAGGGCGTGGCCGTGACAGCTCAGCACCGCCAGCCGGCTGCACTCGGCCTCTTCCTGATCCCTGCGTATCTCCGCGCAATCTCCACTCGTTTGAAAGTGTGAAAGAGAATTCAGACCACTTTCCAAAGACCACCCATTTTACTTCTGCGGAACCAACTTGCTCTCCATCAACCCTTCCAGCACTGCGAGACGTACCAAGAAGTTTATCACTGTGGAGATTGCTCACGAGCTGTACGCCAGAGGCAGCCGCGTGGGGCTGTGCTGTGCACCCAGACCCCCTGCAGCTCACAGCACAGCCTCTCTGCCTCTGAGCATCCCTCCAGAGCCCATTCTGCACAGCTTTGCCATGGGCATCATGCTCAGTGCAAACACCAAACTGAAGGTGCACAGTTACAGTTCAGTTCTGCTGCCTCTCCCCGGTCTTTGTGGGGGGTGAGCGCCATGAGCCCTTCCCCTCCTGTCTGGGTTTGGGTGCTGGTGGGCTTTGATAATTCCATGTTGTCAGAAAAGTGATGGCTGCTAGGATATTCTTTACCTGTTATTAACAAGTGTGTTTGTGGTGATGAGTAATTCTAGACTTGAATTGAGGAAGCTGCTCCCTGATTCCATCCTGTAGAATAATCTGGGTCTTTCTAGGGGTTTCTTTTTGGAGAGTGGTGGTGCACCCAAGGATGGTTTCTGTTTGGTTGGTAATTGTTAATCAGTGGCCAGCCCTTGAGGGACAGAGTGGGGGGAGCCTCCTTTTCTGGGGTCACTAGATAGAAGACTGTGACTGTCAAGGACATTTGGCTGCCACTTGCCTCCTTTTTTTTGCTGCACATTTCCAGCTTTCTTCTTGCAAATGAAGAGCTTCTTGAAACGGGTTGAGCTCTTTGTTAACACGTTTTGATGGTCCGTCTTCGTCCAGCAGGCTTAGCTTGGACGTGCAGCTCCCTCTGCTCCTGAATGCCGCTCCAGGGGCCGGAGGTGGGGGAGAGGCATGTGCTGGGAGACGGGTCCGTGGCCTGTGAGGAGCTGGCGGGGCTGGTGGACAGCTGCCAGCAGCCGTGCCGTGCCCGTGTGTGGTTTGCACACGAGGAGGTGAGAGCGGCTGGGTGAGGCCTCCCGCGAGGGGAGAGAGTTTACTAAAGCACCAGTGTTGGTAGCACTTTTATCAGCAGGTGTTTTTCGCCTCAGTTTCCGATTTCTGAAGCCTCTTGCCACCTTCTCTGACCCTGATTTTTACAGCTTCATTAGAGTTGCACCCCTGTTTTAGGTCTCAGCTCTGCTTGAACATTTGTGTTCGGTGTCTGTTGCCGCGTAACAGGTCACCGCAAAGCTTAGTGCCTTAAGAGAGCAACACGCATTGCTTGTCTTGGTGTCTCTGGGTCGGGAGTTTGGGAGCAGCTCAGCTGGGTGGTGCTGCCTCAGGGTCTCTCATGAGGTCGCAGTTAGGGTGTCAGCTGGGGCTGCAGCGTCATCTGAAGGCCGGAGTGGGCCAGAGGACCTTCCTGCAAGGTGCCGCTCTCCACTCGGAGGCCAGTCGTGCCCCCAGCAGGTGGTCACAGGGGGCAGGTGGAGGCCTTCTATGCCCTAGACTTGGAAGTCCTGTGTGGCCGCGTCTGCACCGTCCAGTGGCTCTGCCGGATGGCAGGAGGGAGGCCCGGGGACTGAGGCGGGGCTCGCGGGAGGCTCTCAGAAGACGTGTGAGGAGGCCGGGGGTGGGGCGAGCAACCTCTGAGGAGCCCACAGCGTCCCGGGTCGTGCTGGTGACATTTTAGCTGTGTGGGTTTGTGGGTATTTGGTTTTCCATATATTTTTTTTTCCCAAGGAGTGGAAAGGCTTTAATGAACATTACAAAGGGACGGGGTGAGGGGGACACAAACCCCCAATCCAGCCTTTGTTGCCCATTTCAGCGGCTGAGGAGGAGGGGAGGGGCTCCACCCTGCTTAGCTGTTCCCAGGCCCAGAGGCAGCTGGAGGGCAGTCCCTGCAAGTCTCCCCTCCCCATGGGAGGGGCTGAGTGCTGCCGGAGCCGGGAGGCCTGAGGCAGCCAGCCGACCTCCAAGGTCAGGGGAGGCCCAGGACCAGGCAGGGGAGTCAGAGGTTGGAAGGGTAGATGGACTGAACAGATGGGGCAGCTCTTGGGTCCCCAGACAGCATTGTCATAGAGGGGCCAGGGCCTGCTGGCTCCAGGGACCGAGACCCTCACAAAAGAACAGCCCCCCTCCCCCTGATCAGCAATGGACAGGAGAAGGTCTGAGGGACAAGAGAGGACAGGGGCCTGGGTGAGCAGAGGAGGAAGAGCCGCGGGCGCGGGCAGGGTGGGACCTGCGGCTCCTGCTGGCGATGAGGTTGGTGGTGGGGCGAGCGATGCTGCCTGTCGGGGTCCAGGACTCGTCGACACAGATGCGCCCGTTGCAGTTGGGTGTTCAGCTTCTGGGCGAGCTTGTGGGCAGCCTTGCGGCCCGCCGAGCCTGTCGGCGTGTGGTCGGGCTTTTTCTGAGGCATCTTCCGGGGGCTGCCCTTGCTCTTGGCCAGAGGCTGTGCTTGGACACCTACTGTGGAAGTGTCCACCAGGACAACCACCGCCTCCCCCAGCCGCGTGCGGGCGTCTCACCACCTCGCTCCACGCGGGGCCTGCTTCCCCCGACCCCCTCCTCCCCTGCGGGCGCCGCGCCTGGGCTCGAGGCTGCCAGGCGGCTGTGCCTGCGCCAGCCGTGGTGACTGCTGCTTGTCCGTACTGTTGTGTGTCTCAAACGGTTTATCAGAAACACAGCGGTGGCCGCGGTGGAGCGCTCCGCGTGTTGGAGACCTTGCCAGTACGCTGTAGTGAGGAACCGTTCGGCTCTCGTGACAGCACAGCGAGCCCTGTCTCCTGGCTGAGCGCGAGGAGGTGAAGCCACCCCTCCGCAGTGAAGTGACACAGGCGGGAGGCAGACCGGGACCCGGCCCCGACTGTGCCCGCGTGCAGAGCCTGTAGCGGTTGTGCTGTGTGGCGTCCTCATGAGACCTGTGCGTTGGGGTGAGCGGTCGTGGCCCTCGTGGGCCCAGCAGAGGTGAGGGTGAAAACGCCTGGGCGCTCCCAGGAGGCGGGCACCGCGGGCCGGCGGCAGCTGTGGCCGGTGCATCTCCTGTCCTGGCGGAGCGCTGCTTGCATGGGTGCGAGCGGGCAGCGCCGGGCTGAGAGCTGAAAGGACGCCTGCAGCCGGCCTGCGGAGGGGGAGGTCTCCGGGCGCGTGGGCCCATGCAGTCAGCGGGTCCAGCCTGCTGTGCGCCCAGCCTGCGGGCGGCCGTCCGGCGTCTGGCTCAGGCGCACGGGTGCGGGCTGACGGGAGTGGGTGCACCTCTGCCTGGCTGGCGCGCAGCGGCAGGAGTCCCACCCGTGGCGGCCTGGGCTGGGGGCCCTCTGGGATGGAGCGTCAGCAGTGAGCGGACAGGATGGAGAGCCAGGAAGGGTGGGCGGGCACAGGACGTGCAGGAGCGGAGCTGGCCAGCCCGGCACGGGCTTCAGGTGCGAGGGGCAGGGTGACCTCCGGGGCTTCGGAGTCCTGTTTGGGGAAGCAGCTGCGAGCACTTACATTACCCTTCATTCTGATCGGGGATGCTGTGGCCTGGGCTGGGCGACAGCCCCGCAGACGCATGTGCTGTGCTCCAGGAGCCTTGGATCTGCAGCTCTGCGTGGAAACCTTTGCCGCGAGGGTCTCAGATCTTTGATGCTGGAAGTGTTGGGGGCCGCGGGTGGGGTGGCAGGCAGGCTGGGCGGGAGGGGAGGGTGCCCCAAGTTGAGAGGAGAGAGCAGGTGTGTGTGGGGCTGGAGACACCCAGGCAGGCGCAGGATGGGAACAGGGACGCCCGGGGGAGCGTGGGAGCCGGAGCCGGGCTTTGACGTGCAGAGTTGTTGGGGTGCTGGTGTCTGGCAGGGCCAAGGTGGGCTTGTTGAGGCGCGGGGACCCTGGAGGCCGTAGGAAGCCATCTGTGGGGCGGAGTTGTGGATTGGGGCTTGCGTTTGGGGGCAGAGGTTGCCGTGTTGGCTGGGCAAGTAGTAGGTCCAGTTGGTGACAGGTACCAACCCACTGATGAAGTGTCACGGTAAGTCCATCACAGAGGGCAGTGGAGACACACCTTCCCTTACCCAGGTTACTTCTCAGAGCTGTGGCGGACGAGCCACATTGAACCTGGGGTCTGGCTCCCAAGCCAGCAGCCAGTGCTCGGATGCAGTCGGCAAAGCTTTCTTGGAAGGGCCTGGGGCACAGAGGTCTCTGTTGCACTTCCTCCGCTCTGCTGTCGTAGCCTGAAAACAGCCACGGAGGACTTGGGAGTTCATGCCTGCGGCCGAGTTCAGAGAAGATTTTACTGTGGGCATTGATGCTCGAATTTCCTCTAATTATCATGTGCTATGAAATATTTCTCCTCTGATTTTTTTTTTTTTTTTTTTTTTTTTTGCCACGCCGTGTGGCTTGCGGGATCTTAGTTCCCTGACCAGGGATTGAACCCGCGCCCTCAGCAGTGAAAGTGCTGAGTCCTAACCATTGGACCATCGGGGGTTCCCCGATTTTTTTCAACATTTAAAAATGTTAACTCAATTCTTAGTTCATAGGCCGTACGAAAATAGGAAGGTGGGTCAGATCTGCTCTGTGGCTGCGGTTTATGGACCTCGCACCCTGCTATTGGTGGTCCTCAAAGTCGGGGCACATTAGAACCCATGGGAAACCTTTAAAATAGCAGAAGCAGGTCCGCTGGGTTGGAGCGGCCTTGGCAGGGACCTGAGCACCATAGTTTTACACCCTACCCCCTCCCGCCGCTACACACACCACCGATTATCACAGTGCACGGCCCAGACCCACTCCTCACAGCCCGGTGACGGGGCTCTTCTTGGAGACCTTGTGAAGATGCGCGTCCCCGGAGCGGGGCCTGAGGATCTGCATTTCCCGTGTGCTGCAGGGCCGGGGAGCTCTGTGTCCCGGCTGTGAGGAGTGGCTGTCTCAGGGCGCAGCGGGGCGGGGTCCTTGGCCACGTCTACGCCCTCCCGAGCGCGGACCTGAAAGGAAGAGGGTTGGTGCTACAGCCAGCGAGAAAACCAGCCAAGGGCTCGCCCCTGCACCCAGAGGTGGTGTTTCCACCTGCTGGCTACTCAAGGCTGCCTAGGAAATTGCAAGTTACCAACAGTTTAGTGATTTTGGAAAAGTGTACTTTTTCTCTTATCACTTATCATTGCCTGCATTTACACAAGTACAGCTGGAATTGTTTCCACCAGCGCTGTTTTCAATGAGTTACAACATCAGTTAAACACTGTTTTTTGTTTGAAGCCTTTATGGGACGTAGTTCCATGACGTGGAAGTGAGAGCACCACGTGCTGAGTAGCCAGGGGCCGTGCGCCGCGTTGTGTGAGTTCGGGCGTCCAGCCTTCCTATCGCACCTTTCCTGTGTCCGCAGGTTGTCGCTGAGCACCCGGACGCCTCTGCCGAGGAGATTGAAGAGCTGCTTGGATCCCAGTGGAATATGCTCAACGAGAAACAGAAAGCACGCTATCACACCAAGTTTGCCCTCATGGCCCCGTCCCCGTCTGAAGAAGACTCTGGTAACCGTAGCTCTGTGCTCATGTCCTCTGCGTAGCCGTGGTGTGTGCCGTGTGGCGGCCTGCGCTCCGGCTCTGACCCGAGTGCAGCGGTCACAGTAAAGCAACCTCCGCTGCCTGGTCTCCTTGCTCGTTGTCGCCAGAGCTGTTCCGTGATCCTCTGTGGCCCTGCGGGCCCCTCGCTCTCCTGCCCTTGCAGCCTGTATGGGAGGTGTGGTGAGGGAGCAGAAGGGAGGCACGGAGTCCAGGCGGCCTCCAGGGCCGAGGCTCACGTGACGGGCCGGGGTCAGACCTCAGGCCTTTGTCCTGCAGCGAGGCTGCCGTCCCGGCTGGGGCTGCGCCTGCACCTCGTGGGGGGCTTCCCACCGTGGGCGGGCGCTCTGGCCCTGGGGCTGGCCGTTCATGGCCTGTTGGCCTGAGAGCTCACAGGGTGAGGAGGGTGACCGTGGACTGATGTTGAATGTGGGTAGCCTCTGGTTCTTTTCTTAGGCCTTCAGGGCGAAAAAACAAAAAGTGCCGCTCTGCCCTGGGCTATGGTAAGAGAAGGGAGGCTTAATGCTGTGAGCCCTGGGGAAGAGAGGTCACCACGGTTGGGTGTGTCCTCCCTGCCTGTGGGAAACTGACACTTGTAATGGGAAGATAGGTGTGATGTGTTTGGGCATACAAAAGAATTCTGCATCTCTCAAGGCTCGTCATTGAAGAGTTGTGCAGAGGCCTCCAGACCTGCCTGACAGGGTGCTTCGTGGGCACGAGCTTCGTGGGCACGAGCTCGGTCAGCACCGAGGTGGCCTACATCCGTGTTGCCTTCCTGTTCTGTTCGCACGTGTTCCCATCTCGATTTTAGGGCTTTCTAGAACTCCACAGCAACCATCTAATGATATCAATAGTGAACGTCATTCAAGTTGTTCAGGGTTTGTTGCGAATACTACGATTTAGAATAGGGAGGATGTTTAGGATTTGTGTATTTTCTTTAAAAGGCAAAAAGTTTACCAGACTCTATCAGTACGCTAAGTCTAGAAAAGTGTCCCTTTCAGTGACTGCTGATTTAAGAATAGTCAGGTTTTACTGAAGCCAGATTCACCTTATCCTTGAAGAGCGAGTGTGACTTGATTGTGTGTCCCGCTTTGTCACCATCCCGAGTACTTGGCAGACAGGAGCATGGGTGGTCCCTGCCCCCAGTGTGTGTAAGGTGTGTGTTTGCCCTGCAGGCCTTGAGCCCTCCCTCTCAGGGACCCCAAGATGATGGGCCAGGCCATGGTGTCAGCTGTCCCATCCTTTCAGTGTCAGGAATTCAGACAGATGCCCATCTTGCTCATCTCTGTAAGAAACGACCGCTGCCTCATCCCGACACAGGGGGAGGAACTTAATGTAGAGGGCGAAGGACTACAACTTCAACTCCCTTGGGGGCTGTACCTAGTGCATACGTGCCGAGGAGGTGCTGGCAGGCCCGTGGATCCACAGCCATCGCTCCACAGGCCTCTCCTGGTGTTCCCCTGAGGCCGGTCCAGAGCTTAGTGAAGGCCACTCTCAGGCCGGCTTATGCCAGTCTGGTACTGGCAGCTGGTGAGGCCAGCGCTCCGATTCTGCTCTTCTCTTGCAATGTTGGGCCTGGACCTGAGGCGGAGCCCCGGGCCCGTATCAGCCCAGGGCTGCTGGACGCAGGGACCTGAGCCTTCTGGCGGGTGTGCTCCGCCCCCCTCCGTAGGGTTTGAGGACAACACTGCCCTCCCAGGAGATGTTTGGTGAACAGTCCAGGAGCAAACCCTGAACCTCTGTAAAGCAGTCCTGCAAATGGAGACACTGGATTTGTGTTAAATAAACCTTGGCGTGTTCAAATTAGTTCTCTCTCTAGAATCTGCATTCTTACTTTACGTCTTGTTTTTCCGTCAGTACTGTTCGGACACCTTAAGTCTCAGATCAGGTGGTCTCCCTGAGGACACCTAACATGTGGCACAGTTAAGCAAGCATGTAGAAGGCACTTAGTCTGCAGACACACATGGATTGTTTCGCTTAAGATGCTTCTTTAAGGAAACGTGTTAACGGATTTTGTAAAAATACTGGGTTATATTTAGATTTAATGCTATAGTACATTAAAGTGTAACAGATACCAATATAATAATCCCTAGATGAGATAAGGATTTTCTACTTGCCATTTGGAAAGTGCAGAGAGATTTGACCTGTGGTACTTAGGCCCTGAGGAAATGAACAGGGTTTCAGGAGGCCCGTCACTGCTGGATCTACACGCTGAAGGCGCTGGGCAGCTGCTCAGTGCTCTAGAGGACAGCTTGTGGAGGGTTTTTCATGTAAGTTTCCCCCATCCCCATTCCAAGGTAACTTAAATGGGAAAAAAAGAAACCACACGAAGAGGACACAGGACCCTGTAGAAGATGCTGAAGTTGAGGACGCTCCCAGGAAGAGACTCAGGACCGACAGGCACAGTCTTCGGAAGGTAATTACGTCCTGGGTGGGCCTGGCTGCGGGAACCAGTTCCCCCGGGCCACAGGCGGGATGCGGGGAGGCGTCCTCTGCAGGCGTCAGCTGGAGGCTGGGGCTGGCTTTCCCCTTGGAGCTTCCTCAAGAAGGCCGCTGAGGAGAGCAAGTTTTTATCTGCCAGGGAATTTAACACATCCCAACACTGAATAATTCTTGATGTTCAGATTCAACAAAATTGTGTACTTAAAATGACTCTTGAATGTAGGGCATATTATTCAGTGTATAAATAATGAGTTGACAGGAGAACATCAAAATCCACTGTGTGTTATTTTTCATAAGAAGTTTAAAAATCCATTAAAGGCATTGAGATAGGTTTTATGAACTCATTCCATTTATCAGTAATTCATATTATTATTTACTTAATGTGAATACTAAGCAGGCTCTGTAGGCCTGTTTGATACAACAAAAAAGAATTGATGTAAAGGCCCAGCTTTTGTAAAGGCAGCCACAGGACCTCACAGCTCTAGCCGGTGCCAGCCAGTGTCAAGGGGCAGAGCTTGCCTGGTACCTGGAGGAGCATGAAACTGACCAAGGGTCAGACCTTCAGAGGACCTGTATTGTCGTGTCTGGCACGCGTGCTCGTGCGTGTAGAGAACGTGGGCTCTGCCAGTGCGCTCTGCGATTTGGACGCCCGGTTAACCTGTTCGTGAACTGAGAGGTTAGACTTTGTACCTTACATTTGAGTTTATGTTTATTTAATAGTAGTTCTGGCAGTGTAGCTGTACTCTGATTTATGATTTTGATTATAACTTCAAACTCTTCCCCTTTTTTTTTTTTTTTTTTTGGCTGCACCGTGCGGCTTGTGGGATCCTAGTTTCCCCAACCAGGGATCAAACCCGGGCCCTTGGCAGTGAAAGTGTGGAGTCCTAACTACTCGACAGCCAGGGAATTCCCCAAACTGTCTTTTACTCGTCTAAATTGAGAAGTTCTTTTTATTGTTTTATTTCGAAGAATGGAAAATAAATCTCACATATTGCTCAAGCATAAATACGTGGCCATCACGTCATCTGTCTTATTTCTTTAAAGGTATATTTGCAGTTCAGGAGAGCAGGCAGGCCCTGCCCCATTTTCACAGACAGGAGAGCGCTCTCCCGGGGCACCTGTCAGGTGTCCAGCAATGAGCTAGGTAATGAGCTAGGTAACACTGACGTGTGCAATTACCTGGGAGCACATATTCAGTTTCTCCTCTGGCCGCCTGCCGTTGAAGTGGTCCTTTACTGGCAGTCATGCTGACACTGGTTGCTTTGAAATATTTGTATAAAGGATTTACCTAAAAAAAAAAAAAAAATGTGTGTGACCCTGGACATTTGAAATACCGAAATTCACATTAAGGAGCTAGACAGAAATTTTACCAGCTGGTAGCTCAGGAAATAGCACATGATTTCTAAAGAGGGTAGTGTTTAGTTTGATGTTTATAAACCCAAGTTTATAAGCCGTATCAGGTGTAAGTCCTAATATGCTTTGAGCCCTTGGATGGGCCAGGTAGCATTCCCAGTGCTGGGCACCTGTTACTTTGTCCCCGGTCTTGTGACCCATCCCTGCTGGAGTCCGGGGCAAACTCGGCCTCCTGGGCGGCAGGGTGGCTGTGAGGCAGTGGTGCCCCAGTGCTGTCCAGACTACGTTGTTTGAATTCTGAGCGCTAGACCAATCTTCATGATAGTTTTGTGTGTGTGCTATTTTTCTGTTGTGAAACGTGCTTTCGGATGATCTTTGTTTGTGAGCTTTGTCCGGGGCTTATCTCAGGATTGGAAATGGTCCGCCTGGTGGGCTGGAGCTAACCAGGCGCACTTCTCATGGACTGGGCTCCCCTAGGGCAGAAGTGGCGCTCCCTCCGGTTCGCTGCACTCTGAACCCAGAGGACGGTTGGTAGCATGTCGAGGAGCCTCATTCGAGGTTCTCAGAGTGGCTGGTTAGGTCCAGGTTGGCCTGGCCCCTGCCCTCCCTCCCAGCAGCTGTCAGAGTGGGGCGGGTGGGCAGGGGAGGATCGGCCCAGTGACGGAGAGGGTGTCAGCTGGGCGGCCACAGCCGCTGACTGTCTGTGCAGAGCACGCCTCCGCAGGAAGACGTTTCTGTCACACGGCTTTTCAGCAGCCTGTGTTCGTTCACAGTGGAGACTTTTCCCCTTTCTTTCCTTTTTCTTTTTCTTTGTTCTCCCTTCCTTCTTTCCTCCCTCTGCCCCCCCCACCACCCCCCTTTTATAACAGAGAGAGACGTTCACAGACAAAACATCCCGCACAGGCTCTTGCAAGGCCATCGAGGCAGCCTCCTCGCTCAAGAGCCAGGCAGGTAATGTGGGCGGCGCTCCTTCCAGGTCCCCTGGGCTGGCGGTGGGCGGCCGGCCTGGTCCTGTCCTCGGGGAGCCCCCCTGGGGGGGGTGGAGCCAGGGATGAGCATGTGAGCAGGAAGCTGGGACCTAGAGGGGGTGGTGGGAGGAGGTTCTCATGCGGTTAAGGGTGAAGTGCTTTAGTGTGAAGTTGTTTTCATGGTCAGCAAGTGTTATTGAAGTCACTTTTCTGCTGACTTCTACTTGGCTTTATTGTTTTCAGTTTAAATTATATTAGAGAAGTGATTCGAATCAGAACTGTCCAGGTTTCTGACTTGATGGTACCAGTTGTTGCTGTATATTCCACTGTTTTTAGTACCCAGTTCTCTATGTATATTAGCTAAAAAGCAAAAGTAATGACTGGTTATTTCTGTTCTACATGTTGAAGAAACTAGCTTAAAATGTTTGTGAAAAATAACTGTCAAAACAATGAAGGGGGAATCAGGTCACTTTTTACCTTTTCATTAATTATCTTTTTGATGTATCTGTCTGGTAGTTCATTAAAGAAAGCTTACCATCTCCAAATCATAATAAGAAAGGAAAATAAAATTCAGAGTAAGTGAAGATTGGAAATGGCTCTGTTTCCCTTATTTTGCATAAAGAGCTGTACTGGTTTTTAAAAATTAATTGAACAGACTGTTTTAAAAAAACAGACGTTTGTGAACAATTTGAACAGAGTGGACATTTGATGATAGAAAGGGTTGTTACTTTTAAGTGTGATAGTGCTGTTGTGGCCGCATTCAAACCTTACGTGCAGAGGTGCTCTAGCTTCCCATGGGTAAAATCACATGTCTGGGATTTGCTGCAGAAGAACCGGCAGGGGGACGCGGCACCAGGCGTGGGTGGACTGGTGTGGCCCAGGTGGTGGGTTGGGGGCCGGGCAGGGGGACCTGACATCAGGCTTGGGTGGACTGGTGTGGCCCAGGCGGGGCTTTGGAGGCGGGGTAGGGGATGTAGCACCAGGCGTGGGTAGACTGGTGTGGCCCAGGCGTGGGTTTGGGGGCCGGGCAGGGGGACGTGGCACCAGACGTGGGTGGACAGGTGTGGCCCAGGCGTGGGTTTGGGGGCCGGGCAGGGGGACGTGGGAGTTCACTGTCCAGCTCATCAGCCCTGATTTTTCCACAACAAAAAGTTAAGCCCAGAAAATCCATCTTCAGAAACTTCATTTATTAGCGGGGTACTTTTAAAGCAGGAAAGAGATTGAGGGTTTAAGGTTTCAAACTTTACTTTATAAACCAAAATTATCTTACAGCCACAAAACATCTGTCTGACGCCTGCAAACCCCTGAAGAAGCGGCACCGGGCCCCCGCAGCGGCGTCTGCGTCGCTCGCCTTTAGCAAAAGCTCTTCTCCTTCTGCATCCTTAACTGAGAATGAGGTAAACTCATAATAATAGTGACCATCACGCACGCACACAGAGGCCGTTTAGCTATACCCACACTGAAGTGTGATAAAGGGCAGACTTAATCAGCGTGACACGGGTGTTCTCCACAGACACAGGGAGGTTAGGTGCTCTGAGCCGTGTCTGTTTCAGAGAGAAATACACACGCACACGGTGTATGCGTAAATGTACGTGGCTGTACTTCAGTATTGATGCTTTTAATTGTGCTTGAAATCTGTCTTCAAGATGTTGGTTCTGTGATTTTTCACCCGGTCCTAACCTGACAGCGTCAGTGGGGCTGCCCGCGGGGCTGGTGTGCTCATGCAGCGGGATGGCGGGGCCCACACGCTGTGCACGTGCCTTGTGCCTTCCGTGACTTTGGGTCCACAGCTTTGGTCCTTTAAATTCTGGCATGTTTTTAGGTCCCTGAGTGTCGAGGTGAGTCAGGACTGCCGTGGTAATGTGACTTCTCTTTTCTGGACTCGGAAAGTATCCGCTAGTGAAATTGTAGCTGTTTGAGGCTCTCACACATCACTGTATCATGACATCTAGAGCATCATCAAATCTGAAGTCTTTGCCGTTAATAAAAACAAAATGAAAAGCAGCCTCAGAATGTAGGAATGACCCTTTTTTGTCCAGAGGGAGTCTGGGATTCCCAGCTTTAGAGACTACCCAAGGAGCTTATTGTTGAGTCTTAATTTCTTGTTACTTTGTTCCCTGTGATTCTTTTTCTCATTGTAGACGTGAGTCCTGTTTTTAGACTGTCTGTGAAGAGATGCTCACCTTGGGCTTTTTCGGAGCAGGGTAGTGAGGCAGGGAGTGGGTCAGAAGGTGGCACTTCTGATGTGGTCTCCACCGTGGTCCGTGATGGGGACGGGGTGTCCCCTGCTCTCTCAGCATTAGCTGCCCATGCCCATTAGAGGGGCCGGGCCTTCGGGGGTGGGCACCTGCTCTCGCAGGCATGCAGGGGCCTCGGGGCGGTGTGGGGTGGCGCTCTCGGCCAGTCTTAGTGGGTGTAGGTAACTGAACATTTCTTACATTTGGGCACGGTCAAGACAACACAGGAAGAATTCGCTGAGCTCCTGGGAGCTTACTGAGACATGAAAAGGCAAATTCTATACAAAACGTTTTTCCTAGTTTTCTTGTCCAAGTTCAGATTAGTATCCTAAAATGTTAAATAAAAGGTGGTCTGCAGTTCTAAAGAGGAATACTAAAAGTTTCAGTTCCATAGACCCTTTTACTTAAGGCAGTTTGTTTTAAACACTTTTTAATGAGTTTTTCTGGCATCATATTTTGGCCCACTTATTTGGTGGAGTTTTTACTTCCACTGCTGTCAGATACCATCAAAAGAAAAACACTGAGGCCGCTGGGATCTTGTCTGTTGTTCCTGGTCGTGAGTCGTGTGGGTTAGAGGCGTGGATCTAGAGCAGCTCACCGCGGGGCCAGGATGGCGGGTAGAGGGTGAAACATGTTTGTCAGACACACCTGACGGTGTGACATTGGTTTTGACCAGGATGAGTTTCATCTTCCTGGCTTAGACATTTGTTCTGAACTTGGGAAGACTTAGATGAAGCATTTTACAATCATTAGGCTTAATTGATTTTTAATTCTTTAGAACTTCAGAAATAGATTATTAAATACATTTATATTATGTATTAAATACATTAAAATCATACACCATTTTGCATTTTGAAGGTGATACATAGATTCCATAGTGTGCATTCTGTTCCTTACATAAAAAACATTTAAATTACTAGGCTTTTTCTATCAGGCCACTTTTGTGCAGTTGATATAAACCTCACATTAGAGTTCATTTCTGTTAAAACCGCTTTAGGTGAACAAGAAGGCTTGTCTGTTTCTGTGTTAACACTACTGAACTACAGTGCACATTTATGACGTCTGCCAGGCTAAGTGCCTTTTAGCACGCGAGACAAAGCGCAGTGTTGTAAAGAAACATTCTAGAAGCCGCTAGGTCCGGTTCTGGTGGGCACTGGGCGACCATGGGGCTGCTGTGTGCAGGGTTCAGACTGGCCCCTTATTCGGGGTGAGTCACATGCCCTTTGCATGTTTATATTCTCTCCTTTCAACACCATTGATTAAAATAAGGAATTTTCATAGGGTTGGTGTTTCAAGACATTTTAGGTCATGTTGTGGTCTAAATTCCTCTCAAACAAGGTATATGTGATCAATAAAACCTTACATTAGAATAGTTATTCTAGTACTGCATCCCCTAATGAGGCGGACAGATTAAAATCACACCCTTGCATGACAAAGGCCTGGGAAGTAATTAATGTGATTTAAGTGTTTTGTAATTTCATTTCTTATTCCCTTAGTAGAGCAAATTCTTATTTTTTTCGCCTTTACTGGTAACAGCTTTTATGGGAGCCCACATCAGCCAAGTTGGATTTGAACTCAGCTGCTCTGTACTGCACTTAAAATGATGTAATTTTCCAAGATGTCTGCTGCAGGCGGCGTGTCATCGTCCACACTCAGTGGCATTCCTTTCACAATCAGTTATGGAAGATGTGTGATAATCTGTTTTTACTGGTATTAATAACACATACAATGAAGAAAACAGATAACAAATTTTAAGACCAAGGTAAGATACCTAATCAAGGCCATTTAACCAATCACATTCATCTCATAACAGAAACACATTCATATTCCAGTGGTCAATGTAGATTTCAAGTTGAAAGGATGCCCTCGATCAGGGGCTGTCCTGGGCGTGTGACAAGGACAGCACACTGAAGAGGTTCATCCTGTTAGAGGTCGTTTTTCTCCTCTAGTTCATAACTTAACTGAATTTTTATTGAAAAAAATGTCAGCACCTGTACCTTCAAAAACGAACAAACAGCACACATTAAAAAGAGTCCTCGTCGACTGTTCTCATTGCTAATGGAATGTATTCAATCCTGTAGATAGTAAACTAATTTCCAACATAAAAGGCAGGAAGACTTTTGATTCTGTCTTTTTTTACTAAACAGTTTTACTATGACACTAGCTATAGTAAATTTGTAGGAAAAAAATGTCATTTACAGTATCATTGTGAACCATTTAACTCTTTTGATTCAATAACCCTTATCTAGGGGGGGTCCTATAATCAGGTTGTTTACACCAACCTCTTCATTGGTTGCTTTTGTAGAACATGAGCCATTATATTAAATGTCTCAATCTTGGGTGACCACCTGGTGTGCCCCAGGGTGTCCGCATGTTTGCATGGTGAGGAAAGGCCTCCGTGCCCTTCAGGTCATAGAGGCGGGAGGGCTCTTCACGTTACCAGGCCGGTAGCACTCAGTTCATTCCGAGTGGACTCTTCAGGTGTGTTTTTCCTTTAATGAGAGTTTCTCACTAATACTTGTGTTCTAAACCATTAAGTAGTGTAACGCATGTAAAACACTTGGGGTGCCTGGCGCCTTGCAAGGACTTAGTGGTTGTGACAATAATGGTTATGACAATAAAAATAATAAAATCACCATCATTCCATTTTTATCCAAAAGTATAAATTTTGCTTCGGCATGAAAAGCAATCCTCTTGACTGCACTGTGCGCGTGGGGATAAAGTAACCCTAGAAGCGGCACGCGCCGGGCTTGACTGATGCTTCCGGGTACTGGACTGTGGCTGGGGGCGCGACTCTGCTCAGACTCCGTGGACACGGGGCCTCCAGGACGGCCTCAGTCACGCTGTGTCCCTAAGGGACGTGGAGGAGCTCGGGACTGATGAGGGTTCTCAGAGAACCAGTCACTAAATTTTAAAATGTGGAAGAACGGTGGTGTAAAAATGACCCTAGTTCAAGAAGCCATTACCCAAAGTAAAGACTCGAGCCTGGAAGGCCTTTGACAGTCAGGATTAAGAGACTTGTTTGAAATTATGGCATGATGGATTTTGAGTTGGTAGCCAGCCAGCGACCGACACGTGATGGGTGGGTTAGGAGCCAGCAGGGAAAGGGGCGCCTTCCTTTTTGATGGGGATGACTCGATGCTGTGTCCACAGGAGCAGCGTAGACTTAGGCTCAGCTGAGTAAATAGGGGTGCGTGCAGGAGAGGGGGAGGGGGCGACGCAGTGTGTCTCAGCGCTGGTGGGGGGGGAGGGTGCCCAGCAGGCAGAGGCAGATGTAGTCAGCATTGTTGTGGTCTCACTGAGGAGCGCTGGTGGGGGGCAGAGTTCCCGAGAGGGCCTGCCCACAGCTTCCCGAAGGAGGGGAGTGGAAGGGGCTCCCGCTTTGAAAGAGCTTAGGTTCAGGCAGGAGTTTGTCTGCAGGAGTACAGATTCATTGTGCTGCTGTTTATCGCGGAATGTCTTCATCTCCTAAGGTCAGAGTAATGCTGACTCACCCTGGTCTTCGGTCATTTGAGCTGACAGTTGTTGAGGTGACTGGCTATACCATGCACAGAGTCACTGCCGTGACCGCTCCTTCCACGTGCCACGCTTGGGCCTGGTGGGGAGGTGGCTGCGAGGAGGGCCTCTGAAACAAAACGGGAGGCCACAGGCGGACACTTGTCTGAGTGTACAGAAGCTGAGATGGTAGCTGTTCCAGAGATGAAGGTAGCCCGCAGTACCGGAGCGGCCCCCCCGGGCCCGTGCCGTGTCGGGTAGCGCTGCTCCCACTGCCTCCCCGGACTCCTGTCTCCTTGTGCACCTTTCCCAGAGTCTTCAGCTGTGGGGGACTTAGGTGAGGCTGCCTCTCAGTCCTCTCTTTAGTATCTCGCACATTTATACCTCCCAACTGAAAGTAACCTCACTATTTTAAAGAGGATATTCCTAAAAACCGACAAGAAACCTAAGTGAAGTTTCACACGGAAGCGAAGTTTCAGAAACGTAAGGCAAAAGGGTGGCTCTTTGCCGTGTGTGAGTGCGGGAGGGTTAGCCTGCTCCCAGGGTGGTCTCTGTGAGGTCCCCGTCCCAGCGTTAGCTGTGCTTGATGCCGTGGTTTTCGTGGGAAGTCCACGCAGAACCACAGGAACGTTTCAAGTGGAGTGCTCAGGGCCGGGGAGTGGGACGGCGGGGGCGGGGGGCGTTGGCCATTTCAAGAGGCTGCCGTGGTAGGGACGGGAGCAGCTGAACACACCGGAGGAGGGGACAGCGGCAAGGCAAGGTTTGCCGCCCCTCTCGGTCTCCTGGGCCCTGGTCTGCTCCCCCAGGGTTAGGTCTGGGTTGTGTGAGCGTGGCCAGACTGGGGGTGACTCTCATACCTATCGAGTCTGTCTTAGAAATGTTCTAACGAAAAGCCAGACTGTAAATTAGCATCTACTTCCGACAACATAAAAGGTGCCCAGGTGTGGGCTTAAAATTAGGGTTCTCCACCAAAAGCCTGGACGTGGGGCCCACTGTGGCAGATGAAGAGCTGAGATTTTATTCATCATTTCAGTAGCAGTGTAAGTGTTTTAAATAAAGGAGCGTCCTCTGTCCATTGGATGAGTCCAGTAGAAGGAGCAGTGCTTGCCTGGAGGGTGACTCTTGGCTGGCTTGGGCGAGGCCTCGTGTGGCCCCAGGTGGGCGAGAAGGCACCCCCCCACCCCCGGCCCAGGAGGGACTCCTGTCTGAAAGGGGAGCTGGGGAGTACAGCCACTGTGACTTTGGCAAGTGTGCCTGATCCCTTTTCCATTTGGTTGTTTCTGACTCAGCTCCTTTCTGAAGCTCCTCTGCTCCTTTCAGGTGTTAGTTCACGTTGAAGGTTGTTCTGGTCACAGCTGGTCGTTTGTATGTGGACGTGTGAGAGCGGCCTTGACTTAGTGTGGAACTAGCATTTCTGCTTTAAAATCAATAGCTTCACCACCTCAGCTTTTAGAAACCTGTGAACAGAAGTAGTAATTGTTGAGGACTCAGTTTTATCTCTTAGATTATGAATCTAAATGATAGTCTTCTGCTGAAAGAACCGAAATATCACTATCTTATTAGAAAAGGTTTCTCAAAATGCTGTCAAATCTATGATTGGCTTTCTATTTTTTTTTTTTTTAAAGAAATAGGCTGACTCCTGTATATTTTAGGATTTTTGGTCAGTGAAATTGATTTTCATCCTTTTAAGTACTGTTTTTGCTGTTTTACCTAGAATGTTAGAAATTAGTGCTGATTTACTTGCCAGTGATGTGAAGTTGGGTGTCCTTTGCAGGTAACAAACACATGCCTTGCATCCCTCCATCTTGTTGCTTGTACTGCCAGGGTCAGGGGCCACTCGCTTTGGGCATTTCCACCAGCGAGGACACGCTGGGGGGCCCTCCCGCCTGCTCAGTGTCTGTTTAGGAACCAGACAGGCCTCATCTTGTGAGATGCCTTTGTAGCTACCTGGTTACCTGGTAGATCCACGGCTACAGTTTTTTCTGGCCTGAATGTAGGTGTTGGGGTTTTGCATATAATTCTTTGGCATGTGTTTTGAAGCATGTGCTAACCTTAGTCTGGGGCATATTGCACCTTCCAGAAACGGCTGAGGTTGGGGAGGGCAGCCCAGCCCATCAGTGGGGGTGGGGTGGTTCGCTCAGCACTGGCGCCTGCAGCCACCAGCCAGGCCCCTCCCCAGCTCCCCTCTCTAGCCCACTCTCTGTGGGACAGCCCCCGCTGGGGACACAGTTGGGACAATGTTGGGTTGATAGGACATTTTAGAGACTCATTTTATCTGTGACGAGGGCTGGCCTTGCGTCTGGAACAGCAGCCCCACGGCCTGCCTGGTCACCACGTGGTTCTCACTGTCACCTCCTGGGGCTGTCGGTTCTCACAGGAGCTGCCTGGTTAGAAGGTGGGTGTGAGGATAGAGCCAGGGTGTGTTCCCATGTCTCAGACAGGAAGGGTCTGACGCAGCTAGGAAGGGTCGAGCTGTGTCATCTAGAGGGGTTGCTTTAATACAAGTTCAATAACTTTTGTTTGAATTGTAGTATTTCAGGTGATGAATGACTAATTTACAAATTACTTTAATCCCACCCTAATATTTCACTGTGATATTAACTTGGAAGACCTGTTTGAGATTAGTCTTTTGACTTTAAGTTCATTAAATCTCCTGGGCACAGGATTCGTATCATTTGTCAATCCAAAATCCTATGTGAACACACTTCTAGTTATCTGTTTCTTCCTTTACAAAAGCGTAACTTAAACATAAAAGTAATGTTGGTTTATAGAAATATCTGTTGTTCAAGGTCTGTAATTGTATTTTAAAAATGATGTAGTGTTCAACTTGTGAAGGGATGTGTTTTGTTAAAAGATTTGAACCTCACTGTAACTCTGTCCGAGGCGTAGGGGACTGCTCTCCAGCCCCGGCAGGGAGGGACCTGCCTGGGATTCGCACAAGTCGCTTCTCAAAGTCGGTTTAAATGTGTTCACTAGGTTACATTATGTTCGTTAATAATCATCCTGAAAAATCCCTGTAATGATCACGGAGACCGCATTCTCTGCCCGTAGAGGAATGTATTTCTGAGGCAAACGGGCAGTTCCGTGCTGTCACATACTGAGTAGAGTAGAGTATTTTCAGACTGGAGGAAACTGGAAAGTCAGGAGCTAAGCTGCTGGTCGAGCAGCCGCAGGCATGGCTCTGGTGGATTCGGGCGCGGCGGGAAGTGCCCGGCAGTCCGCGTCCGTCCACTCAGTCACTGCGTTTTTCTCTTTCCGAATGCATCCTATTGGATATGGAATAGACCGTAGAGGTCGTAGCCTGAGATTTGGGACTGTGTTGGGACCGTGCAGGTGAATGTGTCGCTTTCACAAACGCATCTCCGAGTAAGTACCGGCCCCTGGTGCACGTGGAGGTGGAGCCTGCAGCCGGAGCCAGGTGCCCGCCCGCTCTGCCCTCAGACCCCCGGCCGGCCGTGTGCTAGGGGTCCGCTGAGTCGCGGGGAAGGGGTGCGGTGGGATGGAAGCTGGACCCTCCCGCGCCCGTCACGGACTGTGCTGTTGTAAGGTCTGATGCTGTGTGTGTATCTTAGACCCATCAGGACATGCGCCTCGTGTGTGTCGTGAACATTTATACTTCCATTCAAAATATGTATTCAGTGTTTATTTCCTCAAACCAGACTTTGTTAATTTAGGAAATATCTCCAAGTGGAAACGTGCTCACTTTTTCTGTAAATCTTAAATAAAAGGTGCTGTTCCTTCCTTTGACCCAGGACTGGTCTGTGTTTTCTGTCTTTCTCTCCGTGCATTTTTTCTTTCTCTTTTTTCCTTTTTTTTTCTTTTTCTTTTTTTTTTTTTTTTTTTTAGCTTTTAAATTTGTTGCAGCCACGTTGAGGGAAGAACCTGGGTTGGTGGGTCGGGCACCGGGCTCTTCCCTGGAGCCCACGTGAAGGCCCTTTCTTTGGGCCTCGGTTCTCAGGCGGCCTAGTGGGACCGGGGCCAGCGGGGCTGCTGCCCTTCCCGGTGCCCAGCTGTCCCAGCACCTGCTACAGACTCGCCTCAGGTGCTCGCCCCCATCTGTGACCCTGCATCTGACGGACACATTGAATTGGGGTTTGAACTCAGAGCATTCTTCCAGTTTACTGCCTTCTTTCGGGTGTCAGTGTGGAGGGTTAGGAGGTGAGCCGTAGGGGAGGGCTCCACTGGGCAGCCTCGCGGCAGCGGGCTGAGACCTGTGCTTTAGTGCTGTTCACGCTGTCAAGCCTAGGAGAGCGTCCAGGCTGGCACGGTGGCCCACACACCCGTCACCCTGCCACTGGTGCCAAGTCAGCCAACACATCCCTCGAAAAAGTCAGCCCACTTTAACACCAGGTTCTAAGTCAGCAAAAACCCCTTTGTTTTATCAGGGGTTTTCCTTCTGCTGCTCCCTGTAATTTCAGGGAGGTAAATCTGGGAACATTTCACTGGTGAGGCTACAGAATTGGGTAAATGGGCTGCTGGGGTTTCTTTTGTTTTTGGTGTTTTTTTTTTTTTAAAAAACAGTGTGGCCCGATTCAATTTCTAGCTTTGTGTTCACTGGCAAACAGCAAGCCTAGATCATACTTACTGGTTGCTGTGATTATTGAGGTGTACAGGAAATGCAGCTTATACGTTTGCTCTGTTGAAAAATTCAGTTTTCAACATGTATTTGATAAACATCAGATAAATACCAAATGTGTTTTTAGGCTTTAAACAAACCTGAATTTTATATATGAGAAAGTTTTCTGACTAAAGATTTATTGATTTCTATTTAAAGATTTGCTATTGCTGGTCAAGTGAGGGAAAAAGCCGTGTACAGTGATGAGGGGAGGCTGTAGCCCGGCCTCACTCATCGCTGGTAAATGAAGGCGAGACGGACGGAACACGGCCCGTGAGTCACCGCATTTGCTCCGAGTCCCCGTCTCTCCGCCTGTCGCGCGGACTGCCGTGGGCACAGGCAGCAGCGTGTGCCCCCTCCCCACCTGTCCCCGTGGGGGGAGGCGAACGGGCGGGCGGTCAGTTACGGGTGCGATGAGTCTGGAAGACCGGCTCCTGACCTCGGTGAGCACGCGCGTCCCGGGTCGCCGACCGTCCGACCACGGCCGGAGTGACACGATCGCGCCACCAAGGCCTGCACTTGACACAAAAGCGTGTTGGAGGTTAACTTGTTTCCCTTCCCTTAAGGTAGTTGAACCTTTAGCAGATCGGGTAAGAAAAGCCAAGATTCTGGGTCCCCAAGCCCGTCTTAGGTCACCTACTAGACCAAATTGGGTTTTCATAAAAGTTACTTCACTTTTAAGGAATGGGGAGAGGCTGTTAAGCCTTGTGCCCCTTGCGCACATTGTGTACCAAAAATCAAGCGGGTTGGAGCCCGTTTCCGAATTTGTACACAGCTTATCGGCAAGTGTGTTGTCACGGACACCAGTGGTGGCCGCGTGTGAGGGGAGCTGGCGGGGCTGCTGGCGGCCACTGTGAACTGTCGTCCGCCTCTTTCCTCCCAGGTCTCGGATGGCCCCGGAGACGAGCCCCCGGAGTCCCCAGACGAGAGTGCGGACGAAACCCAGACCGAAGTGTCCGTCTCGTCTAAAAGGTCTGAACGAGGAGTGACCGCCAAGAAGGAGCACGTGTGTCAGGTGAGGGGCGGGCGGCCTCTGAGCAGCCGGTCGGGGAGCCCGGCCTCGTCGGCCCTCCTCCCTCCCCTCAGCCGGGGCCCCAGAGCCCTGGGGGTCCGGGGATTGTGTGGAGTTTTGTTTCTCACACCTGGTCTCGCGCCCCTGTCGCCTGCAGCTGTGCGAGAAGCCGGGCAGCCTGGTGCTGTGCGAGGGCCCCTGCTGCAGCGCCTTCCACCTGGCCTGCCTGGGCCTCTCCCGGAGGCCGGAGGGGAGGTTCACGTGCAGCGAGTGCACCTCAGGTACGTCCCGCCCCGCCCCGCCCCGCCGTGTGCTCCGGCTCTCGGCTGAGGTCACTGTCCACCTCCCGTCCCCTGGCTGGACTCTTCACAACTGGTGCCGTGTCGGGAGGACACCCGGAGCCTTCCCGAGAGCCCCCGGGGCCGGCCGTGGGGCACCTCTGCAGTTGGTCTGCTGCCCTTGGAGGGAGGGTGGGAGCCTTTCTTGGGAGGAGCCCCTTCCCCAGAGCTCCTTGCTCGTTTGAGGATGCGCCCCACCTGGGCCGCCTGGTCAGACGAGCCTGTCCCTGCGGCAGAGCCGGGGCTCAGATCCCGGTGGGGTTGAAGGAGGAGCCGGTGCTCCAGCCACGAGGAGCTGCAGCTCAGGTCCTGTTCTGTGCCCCTCTCTCCGCCCCTCCGACCCCGTCAGGGATTCACTCGTGTTTCGTGTGTAAGGAGAGCAAGACCGACGTCAAGCGCTGCGTCGTGTCACAGTGTGGGAAGTTCTACCACGAGGCCTGCGTACGCAAGTTCCCGCTGACGGTGTTCGAGAGCCGGGGCTTCCGCTGCCCTCTGCACAGCTGCCTGAGCTGCCATGCTTCCAACCCCTCGAACCCGAGGCCGTCGAAAGGTACAGACGCAAGCGAGAACCTCCGTGCCGGTTTGACGCGGTCCCGGGCACGTAGAGGGCAGGCAGGGGCTGTCAGGCCTGTCACCCCTGATGTGGGTTTGGAGGAACAGTTGGTGGTTCTCCTGTCACTGACTCCACACGGGGTGGGGATGGGTGGGTGGGGGTGGTTAGGGTCTTTCTTGATATTCTCCTTCCTTCCTGCCCTAAGTGTCGTCTTAAAGATCCCTGGCTTTAGGAGCGGGAGGCCTTTGAGCCATTTTGATGGATTCTATTTGTTCTGGCTTTAATGGTCCTTCACGTGCGAGAAAAATATTTTAAAATCCAGTCACGTCTACGTTATGTCACGTCTGTGGGATTGGGGGTGGCGGGTTACCTCTGCTTCCTGACGCCAGCGGTTCTCAGCCGGCCCTCCAGGGGACACACGGCCGTGTCTGGAGATGCTGCGGGGTATCTGCTGGCGCCCAGCGGGTAGAGGCCGGGGTGCTGCTAACCACCGTCCCATGCACAGGACGGCCCCGCGGGCCCCCGCTGGGCCAGCAGTGCCCAGGCCGAGAAACCCTGGTTGACCTCATTTTAGAAAACAGCGTTTTAAATGCCTGACGGTTTTCTGACATCGTTTAGAAGCACCGTCGCCTTAAGGAAAGGTGTTTTCATGACGTCTAATAAATATCCTTACCCTCCCACTCGAGTTATTTTTTTCATCAACTGCTTCCAGTGTATTTCCGCAGCAGCCCTGCAAGCCCTGTGGAGGCTTGGTTCCTTGGGGTGCTCTGCTCAGTGCCTTGGGCTCTGGGGTGTCTCCCCTTCTCCAGGTAAAATGATGCGGTGTGTCCGATGCCCGGTCGCCTACCATGGTGGGGACGCGTGTCTGGCGGCGGGATGCTCGGTGATCGCGTCCAACAGCGTCATCTGCACGAATCACTTCACTGCCCGGAAGGGCAAGAGGCATCACGCCCATGTCAACGTGAGCTGGTGCTTCGTGTGCTCCAAAGGTGAGGAGCCCCCCTGCGTCCGGCCCTGCGGTTCCATCGGGTCCATCTGGACGGTCAGGGCGCTGCTCCTCCCGGCGCTCCCAGGGCCGAGGGTGGGCCCGGCTGCAGTGCCTTTCGGGCTCTGGCTCTCCACCCTCCTGCCGCCGCCCCGTGCTTGCACATGTAGAGTCGCATACGTGGGATCTCTGAGTTGACTGTGACCGTTTCACAGGCTTGTGGGGCATCGTTAGTGGTGAAAACAAAACGTGCTTTGTGTTAACCTGCAGGTGACTCTTTAAGCTACTGTCTGAGGGTCAGAGGATAAGAGCTGTAGACTGGGAAGGCCGCGGGGCTGAGCCGGGCAGGGGGGCGGGGGGGCGGCGGCTAAACGGCGCCCTCTGTGCAGGGGGAAGCCTGCTGTGCTGTGAGTCCTGCCCGGCGGCCTTCCACCCCGACTGCCTGAACATCGAGATGCCCGACGGCAGCTGGTTCTGCAACGACTGCAGGGCCGGGAAGAAGCTGCACTTCCAGGACATCATCTGGGTGAAGCTGGGGAACTACAGGTGTGGGAGGAGGCGCCTGCCCCTCTTTCCTTGTTCAAATGTCTTCTTTTACTTTACAGAACTTAACGCATTGAAATTACTGTCACTCTCTCTGAAGAGTCTGTGAATCCTGTTTTTAATATTTATAATAGATGGTGGCCGGCAGAAGTTTGCCATCCCAAAAATGTTCCCCCAAATATTCAGAAAATGAAGCACGAGATTGGAGAATTCCCTGTGTTTTTCTTTGGGTCTAAAGATTATTACTGGACGCATCAGGCGCGAGTGTTCCCGTACATGGAGGGGGACCGGGGCAGCCGCTACCAGGGGGTCAGCGGGATCGGAAGAGTCTTCAAAAACGGTACGGAGGCTGGTTCCCAGGTGGTCGGAGACAGCGCGCTCGGGTGCCCTTGCCAGTCCTCATTTCTGCTTCAAATGTTTGGCCTCTGTAGAAAACGCTGGACTCAGCATTCCGGCTGTACTTTACGTTAGACAAAAGTAGGTCTGTAGACTGGCTTGTTGAAGCAGAGGGTAAGAGGTACTGTTTAATGGCTTTTCTAACATTGGTCTGTGGTGACTTTCACTAACACGCATTAAAGCTATTTTTAAGAAATTATCTGCGTACTAATTTCCAGGAATCCCTTACCGCTTGCCTTTACGTGAGATGGCGGCGTGCAGGAAACTGGCCTGCGGTCCGGGCCTTGCGCACCGGCTTGCGGGCTCCCTTTGCCCATGAGCAGACACTCAGGTGCCCGGAGGGGCAGGTGTGGGCAGGTCAACAGGATGCCCTGCCCCCAACTCCACAGCCTGGGTGGGGACAGAGAAGACGGCACGCAGGTCTCGCTCGGTCGACCAGAGGGGACGGGACGGGCGGCAAGTGAGGACGGTGGGGAAGCGGGGCCTGTGCCCTCGCCCCCTCCGGGGAGGTGGCCGCGGGCCCTCTGCTTGCCTGGGGCCTCCGCACAGCTGACCCCTCAGCTTTCTCAAGGATTGTTACAAAAGGGAGGTCGCCGGACGTGGACGCGTGTGGGGGCTTAGGGTCGGCTGGCAGGTGCGGAGGGCGGACGCGCCGCGCTCCCTCGCCGAGAGGCCCCACCGAGCTGCCCCCGGGTTCTCTAGCCAGCAGGCGTCCCTGAGCTCCCGCCTGTGTGGATGCCGTGCGGCCCACCTCTGGTCTTAAGGAAACTGCAGACAACACTTAGCAGTGAGATGGAAGTTTAGACTAAACCGTTAAAATACAGAGCGTAAAGGGCGGATGTGTTGATTTGCTAAAATCTTTCACTCACACATTGTTGACTTTTTAGCACTGCAAGAAGCCGAAGCTCGTTTCCGTGAAATCAAACTTCAAAGGGAAGCCCGAGAAACGCAGGAGAGCGCGCGCAGGCCCCCACCCTACAAGCACATCAAGGTGACCATCCTGGCGGCGCTGGGGCAGGGGGTGGGGGTGAGTCGCTCTCAGGCCCGTGGACTCTTCCTCCCCAGGCTGGGCTCGGCAGCCAGGAGGCTGGCCACAAGCGAGGGTCTGTGCCCAGGACAGCTGCACGAGGCGTCCTAGGCGGGGAGAAGATGCCGTCGCCACCCGGCGTGTCCTTTGCCACACGGGGGCACGGGGTGTGGGCAGGGGTCTCTGCCCAGGCGGTCTCTGCTTTGCCTCCGGGTGAGGCTCAGCCTGCTGGTCAGCGGGGGCTAGAACTACAGTCCTGGCCAGGCTGCCTGGGGCAGGAGGGGCAGAGGGACAGGCCGACCTCCCAGACCACGTACGCCGTCACCAAGTGCCGCAGACAGGCTCAGAGGAGCGGTGGCCCCCCCAGGCCAGTGCGCGGCCGGAGCCCCTGATAGAGCGTCCTTCCGCCTCGGGGTGTGGGGAGCGCAGGAGGGAGGGCAGGGGCCGTGTTCCCCAGTGCGTGGGCCTGGAGCCCCGCAGCCGACCACACTTGGCAAGCCGGTGCACCCGCACCCTGTTGCCCGGGGCCCCGCGGCCTCTCGACGCGTGCTGGCCAACTTCTGGCAGCTCAGGGGCTCAGTCTTTGCTCCTAAAATCTGGGCTGCAGTCAATGTCTGTGTGAAGGAAGCATTCCCTCTACTAATGCGTGTTTAGTCTTTTCTTTGGGATGAGTTCCCAGCCATGCAATTACTGGGTCAGAGAGCATGAAACTGGGACTCCTGAGGCCTATTCCGGATTTTCCCCCAACGCGCTGGCATCACTGCAGTCTCTCCCCCAGGGGGGAAGAGGGCGTCTCTCACCACGGTTTCCCCAGGGCTGCTCATCTCTGCTTTAGTTTCTTTTCAGTTCTCGCTGCTGCTTTATCGTTTGCTCTGGTTTCTTAACAAGGAGCTGTGCGTTGATGAGGGTGGGGCCGCCGTGTGCCTGCCTCCTCGGGTGCCTCTGTGCGCTGGGTGAGGGGGTCTGCGAGGGGATCAGGTCTCGTGGTGTTGGCTGGGTGCCCCGCATCACTGAGCGGTCCCATGCGGTTCTCTCTCCTCCGACCACAGCCTGGCTCTCGGATGAACGAAGAACACAGCGCTAAGATGAGCCAGCACGGGGTGTTGGGGGGACTGCCCTGCAGCCCACCTCGCGAAGCTCCCAGGGCAGGGCTGGGCCCGCCTCCGCCTGCCTCCCGGCCGTGTCCCCACTTGGCCTGAATCTGAAAGACCGCCGGGAGGCTTGGGTGGGTGGGGCAGGCGCGGCAGCCGGGATTCTGGAAGCACTCGGGGGCGAGTGGGCTGAGGCGGCCGGCTCTCGCCTGCAGGTGAACAAGCCTTACGGGAAAGTGCAGATCCACACGGCGGACATCTCCGAGATCCCCAAGTGCAACTGCAAGCCCACCGACGAGAACCCCTGCGGCTCCGACTCGGAGTGTCTGAACCGCATGCTGATGTTCGAGTGCCACCCGCAGGTGTGCCCCGCGGGCGAGTCCTGCCAGAACCAGTGCTTCACCAAACGCCAGTACCCCGAGACCAAGATCATCAAGACGGACGGCAAAGGCTGGGGCCTGGTGGCCAAGAGGGACATCAGGAAGGTGTGTGTGTGCGCGCGTGTGTGTCCGTCCCCAGGGCTCGCTCGCCGCTTCCTCGGACTTGGCTTTGCCCATGGTGCTTTTGCGCTCATGTGAGAACAGTATTTCGAAAACGGTTTTTGAGTTGTTACAACTGAGGATTGTAAAACATTCCACGAAAGATATCTATCAGAGTGAAACCCTTAAATTCCTTGAAACGTGCCTTCAGTCAGAACTCTAACGGCTGCTGTTGGGAAGGGAAAGGTTTGCTTAGAAGGGCAGCCAGGAGGGTCGCCAAGCAGAGCGTCGTGGACGCAGCTCCCGTGGGGGCCGTCCTGGGACGGTGTGGGACCAGGTTGTCGGAAGGTGACAGGGACCACGCACAGCCTGTCTCCGCTTGCGGGCTGAATGGCGGGATGCGTGCTTGTTGCAGCGAGCGAGCGCGGCAGCCTCAGACCCAGGACTGTGCTCGGCTGATCCCAGCAGCGCCGAGAAAAACCCCAGCAGCCCTGTTCCTGCACCTGCCTTGCCGGCTGGTTCATCCGGGCTCTGGCAGGAGAGCTTGTGGGAGTGTTTCCACGCCTGCTCTGTCTCTGCTGGGGAGGTCGAGCGGTGAGGGCGGCTTCTGTGGGAGCTGGGGGCTGACGGTTACAAGCGCCCCCAAGACACGGGAGTGCTGGGAAGCAAGGGTTAGCGCGTTGCTGCTTCCAGAAGAAGGCTCAGGTACAGGCTTCAGCGACAGCCTCCACGAGACACGCGTAGAATCGCCCGACTTGGCCGTAACGTCCAGGGACCTGGCGAGCCCCCTGCCTGACGCCTGCTCCTGGCGTGGGCTCTGGGCCCCAGCGCTGAGGCGCGGCTGGGCCGTTGGTCATCAGCAGCGCACTCTTCTGGTTTCCAGGGAGAGTTTGTGAATGAGTACGTGGGGGAGCTCATCGACGAGGAGGAGTGCATGGCAAGGATCCGACGCGCACACGAGAACGACATCACCCACTTCTACATGCTCACCATAGACAAGGTAACGCGCTGCGTCCTCAGGGCCCGTGTCTGTTGCTCACCATAGACAAGGTAACACGCTGCGTCTTCAGGGCCCGTGTCTGTCCGCACGGGGCTTCCTGTGGCGTCGGACTGCACACCAGGTGACGCTGTCACGTCGTCTGCGTAGGTGTGTTTCAGGCACCTGTGCTTGTCTCCTTTAGCGCAGTGTCTTCTGGCCACCGCCTGAGGGCCAGGGTGACCGGCTCTCGGCGCAGGGCTTCCTGGAGCGTCACGTGTCCCTCTGATGCGTGACGGGCACACTGAACAGTCTTTCCCAGGGTCAGAGAAGAGCATGGTTAGGGGAATTGCACATCCTTCCAGGTACATAGTGGAGTCTTCTGGGCTGCTTGTTAGGTGTCTGAAGCCCAGGTTTGTGAACATTTGTCTGCTGGAGGGGTCAGCGTTCTCAGCAGGTGGGTAAGACGATTTGTCAACACGTGCGGGTGGAGAAGAGCGGGCACGTCCGGGACACTGGATGCCCAGCTGACAGGCCCCTTCTGGTCGCTCCAAGGAGACACAACCCCAGGAGGTGGCGAGTTCACGTACCCTCTGCCATCCCCCCTCATTTTTGGGTGGTGGCGGTGAGGGGGGTTATTTGATTAGAAATGGGAACCCTAGGCCTATGCCTTCCTGTGTTTAGGTGTCTAAGTTTGAACTACTTACATGTTGTGAAAAATGCCAGGTTGTCACTTAACATACAAATTAGTCCCTGAAATGATAATTCACCGAGGGCACCTGGCTGAAGCCAAGATAAATTCCATGACGCATGAGACGTTGAAACAATTCATACCTCATCCATTTCCTGCAAGAGTAAAAGATAAGCCGCACCTCCCTACACGCGTACAAGCGTAACAGAACAGGATCTCCGCAAGCAGACCCTCACATAGAAGGCTTGGCTTCGGTGAGAATCTGAGGGGGTAAGATTAAATCTGAAAGAAAGGATTAAATAAACATGTTACAGATGGTTAAAGCCATAAAAGGAGGTTTAGAGACACAGGAACAAGACATTGAGGGATAAATCAGGCAGATGTGAACCAACAGTTAAAACTGGGAGTTAACATATAGTCATTGAAAGTAACCCAGTGGATGGGTTAAGAAAAGTTAGACCGCAGCAGGGAAGTGACTGCAGCAGAAGGAGCATCCGCGAATCCGTCTGGACGCGCGGCACGGGAACATGGAGCGATGAGGCTGGAGAAAGAGGCCGAGAGACGGGAAGACAGACGCTCAGTAGATGTTCCAGAAGGAAGACGGGAGGGAGACCTGGGGGAGAGGCGGGATGGAGAAAGAATTTATGGAACCTCTGTGACACGGATCATTTCATGGCTGAAGCTGAACAAGTTTTGGGCAGGACAGATAAAAATAAATCCATACCTAGGCATGCTGTTTAAACAAAAAGCCTGTAAGATGCCGTACACCATAAAGATGAAGAGCAACAGAGGGACTCCCCTGGGGGTCCAGTGGTTAGGACCCGGCGCTTCCACAGCTGAGGGCCCAGCTTCGATCCCTGGTCGGGGAACTGAGGTCTTACAAGTCGCGCAGTGCAGCCAAAAAAAAAAAGAAAAAGACAACAGAGAGAAAAAAGACGGAGCATGTTCCAGGGAATGACAGTTGGATGGTCAGCCTCCTCCTAGTATGACGGAAACCGGGGACACTTCTACTCCTCAGGGAGAAAACCCCTCGACCCTGCACCTCGCACCCTCCGGACCGGGACCAAGCGAGCTGACCATCAGCGTCACGTGGCGGAGGAGATAGTAAAGGAGGTTCTTCAGGGGCTTCAGAAGTTACGTGTGAGGCGCGAGAAGGATGGTGGACAAGAGGTGGCGCGCGTGCGGGTGTGGCTGTCACAGGTGCTGAGTGCTGGTGAATGCGGGGCAGCGGGGCCGGGATGGCGGTCACAGAGAGCGTCAGAAGAGAGACGAGGCCAGTGTGAGCTGCGTGTTTGGTGTGCATGGAGGGGAGACTTCACTAACCCGTGCTTTGTCAGGCATACACAGGAAATGACTGAATGAGTAGAAATGGAAAGTGTAACTTCCACCTTGTGAGAGAGTGGAAAAGTGCATGAAGAAAAGTCTCCATCAATAGAAAGTGAGGGAGGAAGGAGGAAAAAAGGAGAAAAGATAGTAATCAGAAAACGCGAGGTAGGGAGTTCCCTGGCAGTCCCATGGTTAGGACTCAGCTGTCACTGCCCAGGGCCCTGGTTCGATCCCTGGTCGAGGAACTAAGATCCCACAAGGCGCTGCCAAAAAGCCCCTTAATCTATAAAAATTAAATTAAAAAATCTGTACGTAGGATCTTGGTAGAAGATGGCGGTGCTCAATTCCAAAGCAGCAACAGAAAGATACACCAAGTACATCTTCAGTGAAACTAAGGACCTCGTCACCCACGAGCAGACGGAAGACGCTGTCTGAGAGCAGGGGACTCGGAGGCTGAGGTGCTGCAGAGTTGACGCCTCTAGGCGCCCCCCCCCCCGCCCCCGAGGTGCCTGCTCCCAGCAGAACTGAGCGGTCCCGACTCGCCTCCTTACTGCTGACAGTCGCACAAGAGGATGAACTAGTAGATGTATATCCAGCGGTCTCAGAAGGGGGCCTCAGAGAAAGAGGGGTGGGTGGGGTCCTGGGGACCTGTGGTGACAGGCCTCGGAAGGACCGTCTTGCAAAGTAAGGCAGCTTTCTGTGAGGCAGAGAGGGGGGCCCAAGGCTCTAGAGCCTGGGGAGCTGTGGGCCATCAGGTGGCCACAGAGCAGGGAGCCCAGAGACAGGGCACCCAGAATGCAGCCAACAGCTGCTCCAGGAGCCCCAGCACGTTTCGAGAGGATCTGACAACAAAGAGCAGCGGAACCTCCCTGCGGCTGGGGAGACACGGCCAGAGCTGGGGACATCGTGCCCCAGCAGTCAGCGTGCACTTCTGAAGCACAAGGGGTTAGAGACGGCCACTTAGCAAGCTGAGCTGGGCCTCGAACTCGGAGAGTGAGAGTGAAGCGAGCCGCAGCCAGAGCACCTCTGAAGCTTAAACCGCCTGGAGCGGCACCTGAGCAGACGCAGGATGGACACGGCACGGCGGAAAGAGAGGAAGGTTAGAAAGAAAGCGTGGCCGGGGGACAGGCCGCGGAGGGTCTCTCTGTGTGACGGGAGTCTAGGTATTGAAAGAATACCCTGTGTTTCAGGGGCGGTCCATCCCAAGTGGTCAACGTGATAAATACCTTATTAAAGTTACCGGACATAGCAAGGAACCCTTTGGCCAGCTCGGCCAAAAAATTGAGTTCCTTGTAAGGCGAAGAAAGTGAGGCCGTCTCGAGGCTTCTCATGGCAGAATCCAGCGCCTGAGCACAGAGGAGCACTGATAAAGTTTTCAAGGAAAGAGTGAACTGGAGACTTTCTCTCCAGCCGACTGGTTCTTTAGACGTAGATGTCAGAGTGACAGGTGTGGACACGGGAGCTGAGGGCACCGGTCCTTTGGGGGAAGCTGATGAAGGATGGGTTCCAGGTGACCCCCGCAAAGCGACTGGTGGTGGTACAGGTATCGGGAATTTGTGCCGAACTGTGACTCCCGACAGCAACAGAGGGGAGGCCAGAGAGTGAGGTAAACTCACCTCTGATGCTGATGCCTGAGAGTCAGGCTGATAAGCCAAGTAGGAGTAGTTTTCAGCATTTTTAAGTATTAAGGTAAGAATGCCACGGAAAACTGGGTTGTAAGGATGGAGGTGGGTCAGGGGAGACCACTGCAAGAGGAGGTTGTGGGCGTTGTATGCAGGCAGAGATGCCCTCGATAAAGGGCAGCCAGCAGGGAAAATAAAGTTCCCAACATAACAGGAGGATCGATAATTTAAAAACCCCATTACTTCATAGCAAAAGGCTTAAAACCCAAATAAACAAGCAAATTAGATTGATAGAATTGTGCCCAACATGAGTCATATTTGTAAAAGGGAGTTGGATTAACTCATCTATTAAAAGATTTCCAGATTGGTTCATAAAGCGAAGCCTATTTCTCTGCTGTATCTAAGAAACAGAGGGATCCTGAAAGTTGAAAATAAAATTGTGCACAAAAGTGTGTCAGGTGAAGTCAAATTAAAAAAGAATTGTTCTCAGACAAGGCAAAATTTGGGCCCCAGCGCATTCAGTGAGACAGAGGAAGGCCTTTTAACGTCAAAAGCGCCGCCAGGGACCAGGATACATCCTGCAGGGTGTGCCCCAAATAACAGAGCAGCCACACCCCCAGAGCCACAATTCAGGGAGGCACAGGAGACAGCCAAGTGAGGGAAAGTCTACTGTGGATTCACGTCTTGGAGCGAGAGGTCCTAGGCAGAGAATCAGCATGGACTTAGCGCCAACTACAAAGAGAAAGCCGTGCAGAGAGCCCGTGGCCGCAGCGGTGCAACAGCGGAAACGGGAAGCAGCGTCAGGTTCATCAGGAGAGGACGGCTGGGCACCAGCATCTCGGCACTGAGGAGCCGATGCAGCTGCTCAGAGCAGGTTCGGTGGTTCCTTTCAGTGAGGCAGGAGCACGCTGCAGAGCACGCGCTTCTGAGATGTGTCCACCTTCAGAGGAGCAGCTAGCGTCCGGGTGTGAGCGTGTGGCTGAGGCCGCCGCCTGGGGCCGCCCGTCCAGGGCAGGGGAGCCTGGCAGGCGTCTCGATGCCGCGCTCCTGGGGTGTCTGTGCACACGTCCTGTCCCCCACTCACAGACCCCGTGTGGCGTTACCGCGTGACCGTGATGCTTTTTGTGGCCTAGTTTTAAGTGCTTTCCCGCCTCCGGTACGTCTTTCTCCTGTCCCTTGCGGTCGCGCGGTTGATGAGAGACCCTTAGGGTGAGGAAGGCGAGGTCACCGCTCCCTGATGCCGGGCGATTGCATCGTCTGGGTTTTGCCACAATAGGAGTACATCTCCGCGTACACAGAGGTGCTTGCCTTTCGGGGGGGTCGAGTCCCGGGAGCATGAAGGCGGGACCCTCATCGCTTTTGCCCGGGTGCGTCTCAAGACTGCTTCTGCCGCAGGGGTTGGCCCCCCTCCCATCAGCCAGCGTGGCCTCGTGGCCTCAGGACGTTCTCCTTGTTTCCTCCACCGCTGGGCTGTCTCGACTTGCTGGCCGGTTTGTGTCGTAAGCGGTCAGTCCTGTCCTCTGTCAGGCTGTTGGTGTCCGGCTCCCTCGCTTGCCGTCCGACGTCGGGGAGCTCGGCTCACCGCCCCCCGCTCACCAGCGCTCGGTCCCTCCGTGAGCAAGAGAAACAGGACTGGTTTGGGGGCGTCCCATCTGAGTGGACCTGGGAGGCCACGGCTCTCAGTACAACACCAGTTGTCCAGCGCGACGGTGACGATTCCCTTTGAATGAGAACGTGATGGCTGAGAGCTGACCACGTATGTAGATGCTGCTTGAAACTTGAGTTGTGCCTTACAGGACCGTATAATCGATGCCGGCCCCAAAGGAAACTATTCCCGGTTCATGAATCACAGCTGCCAGCCCAACTGTGAGACCCTCAAGTGGACAGTGAACGGCGACACGCGCGTGGGCCTGTTTGCCGTGTGTGACATTCCTGCAGGTACGGTGCCTCCGGGGCTCCCCATGGGGCTCCCAGCCGAGCGGGCAGGTGGAGGGGCCCTTGTCCGATGCTGTGTGTGGCCGGACCGCCCGGCTCGGGGAGGGCGGGCGGCTGGCGATTTGGAAGTTGTGTTTTGTTTGGAACGTGCACCTTGCAGCGTGGAATCGAAAGCCGTGCGGGGACAGTACAGGTGCGCTGACAGGCGCAGGGCTCGTAGACCTGATGCAGGCTTCTTGGCAGGGTCGGGAGAAGGGCAGTGTCCCAGTGTGGCTTGTCTCCCTCACCCAGGGACAGAGCTGACCTTCAACTACAACCTCGACTGTCTGGGCAACGAGAAAACAGTCTGTCGGTGCGGGGCCTCCAACTGCAGCGGGTTCCTCGGGGACAGGCCCAAGGTGAGCGGTGGCGGGAGCAGAGTCTGCCGGGCGGGGCGAGGACGGCAGGGGAGGCCAGGCGCGAGACTCGGTGGCTGCTTGCTGCGCTCGCGGGCCGTGGCTGCCCCTGCAGAGGCCACAGGGTGCTGGGGCTTCACGGCCTGGAGCCGGGAATCCAAAGTGAGAGCCTCCGTACGCGCCTGGCGGCACGTGGTGTTCTGCCTGCGTGTCTGTTTCCGTGTCTCCTTCCCTCTTTCACAAGGACGCCGGTTGGTTGTGCAGGGTTAGGGCCCGCTGCCTTACATCTGCAGCGACCCTACTTCCAAGCAAGGTCACATTTGAGGTTCCGGGAAGGACATGGCTTTGGGGCGGGGGGTGGGTGGGGGGACACGGCTCCCCCCAGCACACTTAGCCCCTTCCCTGTGCTGGGTAAAACCCGGGCCTGAAGCCTCTGGGCGGCCACAGTCATCCAGGCCCAGAGGCGGGATGTCCACAGCGGGCCTGCCGCTTCACCTGGCTTTTCTCATCTGTTCTCACAAGACGTGCCGCGTGGGGAAAGAGCCTGCCCTGGGCCGCATGCCCGCTGAGCGGCGCTGCGGCTGGCGGCCTGTGTTGTTTCCTACAGGCAGTAAACGGGAACAGGTCGGGGCTGCAGACCCCCACTCTTCTCCTGTGAGACCATCTTCAGGGGTCCCTGGCGCTCCCGACCTTGACCTTGGCCCTGGTGACCCCTCGGGACAGCTGGCCTCAGTGCGCGCAGTTCCCTTGAGTGAACTGCATTTATTTCTTCATTCTAGACCTCAGCATCCCTCTCCTCGGAGGAAAAGGGCAAAAAGACCAAGAAAAAAACCAGGAGGCGTCGAACGAAAGGCGAAGGGAAGAAGCCGTCTGAGGACGAGTGCTTCCGCTGCGGTGACGGCGGGCAGCTGGTGCTGTGCGACCGCAAGTCCTGCACCAAGGCCTACCACCTGCCCTGCCTGGGCCTGGGCAAGCGGCCCTTCGGTGGGTCCCCAGCCCGGGCAGCCGAGGCCAGACCACCCGGCGCAGCCCTTGGGGGCCGGCAGGGGCTGGGGGAAGGTGCCGGGAGGAGCTGCTTGGGAGCGAGGGGCCCCGCACCCCTGGGTCTCAGCTGGGAAGACGGGGAGGGGCTGGGGCTGGGGCTGGACTCTGCCCTTCAGAGAGATGACGGGCTCCGGCGTGCACAGAGCGGCCGTGTCACCTCGGGAGGGAAGCCGAGAGGCCCTCACCCGGAGACAGAAGCGGCAAAGCTAGAAAAGGAGACGTCAGATGTGTTTGACTGTGAAACAGAAACACTGTGTGTGGCACGAGATGATGCAGCAGGGCCAGCAGGCGGCGGCAGAGAGGCTCACGGCGGGCGTGCCGGTCTCCCCAGACCGCACTAAGAGCCTTTGCAGGCGGACCCCAGAGGGATCGGGGCCCCCGAAACACTTGGCCCGGCTGCACACCCGTCGCCGGACAGCCGCCGGGGCGGCAGGGCCCCCGGTGCCGCTGGGCCATCTGGGCTCGGAGGTGGGGCCTGCTCGCAGCCTCCGCCCCCAGGCCTCTGAGCACTGAGCTTTAGCTTCTCTTTACCTTTTGACACTTGCCTGGAAAGCGGTGTCTTGGTTTAGTTTGTGTTCATCTGACTAGACTGAGGTTGTTTTGTGTGTGTGTGTTTTTTTTTTTAGACTGAGTTTTAAAGTTAGTTTTCAACCATGGAAATGTTACAATGTTACAAGTTGCCATTCCTCTCTTCTGTCTGGTGATACTTTGTTTCATTGCAGGGAAGTGGGAATGTCCTTGGCATCACTGTGACGTGTGTGGGAAACCTTCCACTTCATTTTGCCACTTTTGCCCCAATTCGTTTTGCAAGGAACACCAGGATGGGGCAGCCTTCAGCTCCACCCAGGACGGGCGGCCATACTGCGGCGAGCACGACTTGCGGGCAGAGCCGGCCGAACAGCCCTGCCCGGAACCCAAGTCCAAGGGGAGGAGGAAGAAGAGGAGGTGCTGGCGGAGGGTCACGGAGGGCAAATAGCGCCAGGCCGGGGCGGGGTGCGATCGGGGGCCCCGCGTGGCCGGCCCGCCCTGTGCGCAGAGGGCCGGAGGACGCTGCCCGCAGCCCCCGGGACGCACGCACAGGCCTCCTCGGGAGGGGGCGCCTCCCGTCACTGAGCCATCCCAGCAGCGCCCGCTGCGCCGCACTGACCGTCCGAGCCGCGTGGTTCCAGCCGCGAGGTGCGGACGCCCCAGGACAGACAAGCCTGACTACACAGCATTACAGCTACACTTGAATCTCAGAACGTCAAGGTGCCCTCCCGCTCTACTTTCCTAGGTTAAAGTTACGACGGAAAAGTAATTGGCATATGAAATATTTTTATCTCCCCTGAGATGTATAGAGTAGTATTTTTTCGGAGGATCACTCTTACCTCTTTTAATCTTGACAACGTCACCCAGCCTGCTTCCCCGTTGCCATCACTCAGGAGAGGAGACCAGGGTGGGGCCTGGGCAAGGACTCAAGACCCCGAGTGCCCTGGGAACCATGATTCTGCTCTTATGAAACAGCTGTATGATTTCTTTTTTGTACTAATGTGAAGTTTTTCCTCAGAATGCTTCTTTTCCATCCTAGTGAGGAGCCGGCCCCAGGACGGTGACTAGTGTAGTGTTGTTGTGGGATCTCCCCTGTCGTGTTTCTCTCCGTGGACTTGAACCAAGCGCTGCTGCCACGTCGGCCTTTGAAGCACAGGCTCACGTGGGGCAGCCTCCCCGGAGGGTCTCATCACTTGGGGGGAGAGTTTGTACATTTTTTCGGGTGGCTTTTCTTTACCAGTTTCTGGCTTTTATTCTCAATATATTTTTGCTAAACTTGTTTCACAAAATACCACCGACTGAAATGCGTGTTTACTGATGCGTGTGTGACCCGCTGAGCTGTGTGACGCGGCCACTTAGGGAAACGGTTTGTCCGGCGCTCTGCCCGGCGGCGTCTCGGGTGACTGTCGCGCAGCAGGGCACTGCTAGGTGCCCCTCCCACACACACCCCGGAACGTGGAGCTCGCGGGGGGCGTGTGTGTCCAGGCACTCCTCCCGGGCTGAGGAAAGAGCGAGTTCAGGAGCATCGTCACCCCAAGTGACTGCACGCGTGCTGTGGGCCTGTTCCCGGGAAGCCTGAGCCGCGCTGGGCAGACGCCCTCGGCCAGGGCCCCTCGGAGGAGCGCTTGTCCTGGGACTCGGGCCGGCCTGCTGGGCGTGGGCACCCAGCCTTGGAACAGCCCGGCCGGGAGATTTCCATGGACCGTTAGCCCCACGCAGGGAGAAGCTTCTGCGAAGCACAGCGTTCCCATGGACCCCGGGACGCTGGGAGCGCCCTGCCGGGAGCGCCCTGCCAGGAGCCCGTGTGCCTGCCTGTCTCCACTCGCGGTGGGAGGGAAGGGGGCGCTCAGCAGCAGGTGCTTTTTTCTAGCCTTTTCTTAAAATAACCTGAGGAGAACGTCTCCTCTGCAGAAAAGTTTACACAGCTGTTCTTGAAAACTGCCACGGAGGTCTCCTGTTTGTCTCTCTCTTACCGTTTTCGCCTCGGAGAACTGCAGGATATACCAACACTTGGACCCAAGTTCACTACTGCTCCGGGGTCCTGCGACGCGAGCTGTGGGGGGCGGGGGGGCGGGCGGTCTCGGCCGGACCGCGACCCCTGGGGAAGCACCTGCTCCAGGTGCGAGGCGCCCGGGCCTCCCCAGGCACGGACTAGGAGAGTCGGCTGACCGAGGCCGTCCTGCTGGCCCTCTTCTGGTGACCCTGGGGCAAGTGACGTAGGACCAAAGGAAAAACAAGCCGTGTCCTCAGCTGGTGCTTCCACAGGCGGCTCGGTTCTCTCTGGAAACGCGCCTGCTCGGTGAGACGCAGGGGCCGTGGGGTATTTCAGTTCAGAACTCTTGTTTCTCTCAAATGGTCTTTTAAGAAAATACTGGATTGACGTAGATTCATGCTCCTTAGGCCCTGAACCTGGCGCCTGCGCGCTCTGGGGCTGGGCACGAGGGGCGCCGAGGCCTGGTGCCAGCACAGTGGCCGCGGGCGCAGCCCCGCCCTTCAGAGCCAGGGGCCTCGGTGTGGGCTGACGTCACTCGCCCTTTCCTGCCGGTGAGGGACTTCTGCCTAAGTCAGAACATCAGAATTGGTTTTGCAGTGCACTTTGGGGAGCAGATTAACTTATTTTTGTATTTGACAGTAGTAAAAATTTTGTGTGATTTTTGAGTCACTTTGATATTACTTCCAAATTCTTTTATAACCTTTCTGAAGGAAATACTGGAAAACTTATTTTAGATATGGTTGCCCTCTTTCCAAAAACTGTTAAACTAATGAGCAAATAACACTAACTCTGAGAATCTCCAGAAAACCAGTTTATGGATCTGAGCACAAGGCATTGGAGGAGCAGTGGGGCTTGGAGGGGCCTTCCCGACGGGGCCGAGGCCTTTGCTCCGAGTCTGAGGGGAGCTTGCTTCGGGGGAGTCGGTCTTTCCTGAACGTCAGCTTCAGCCCTTCGTCGTTAATGTGAAGCAGAAACACAATGAAAACCGCCCAAACACCTCAGGATTCCTCAGCATCAGGAGCTGACCAGGACCCCTCGTGTGTCGTGTCGACGCCAGCGCGGGCCTCTGGACACGGGGACGCTTCTCTCCGTGGGGGTCGTGGGCGCATGTCCAAAGCGGGCGATAAGCTACGAGCACCACGGGGAGGCCGCCTGGCGCCCCCGCCCGGGTACCGTCCTCCGAGAATGCTCGGGACCCCCTGCCTCACCCTCAGGTCTGCGCCCCGGCGCCTTCCCAGTGTTTCCCTTGACACATAAACTGCAGTGTGTGCGGCGCCATCTTCTAGAACTGCCGTATGTCCAGGAATAAGAAAAGATAGGCCTGTTTTTACGAAAGGTAACACACACAGACGACTGTCAGTTGCCGAACTCTCGATCCTGCGAGACATGGAGCGTTTGATGAGTGAGTAAAGTGCTGTGTCCGCGGGCGTCGTGTCCACCGCACCCTGTTGAGATGTGAAATTAAACAGAAACCTCAACGTGCCTACTGGTGTCTCAGCGTCGCACGGAACGCGGCCAGGCTCCGCCTTTGGGGGGGTGTACCAGGTGCTACAGCCAATTTTGACAGACTTAAAAAACTTGAAATTCACTTCTGGGGGAAGATACTGAAATGTAGATTTGAGAATTGCTGGTTGCGGGGAAATAATAGGATTTAAGGTCGGAAGTTGTGTTTGGAAGATTGTGTATGAGTATTTTTGTATTAAAAATTTTAAAGGCTTTTTTCTTTATGTGGAATTGCATTTTGAAGTTTGGGTCTCTCTTCCATTCCCCCAGTCCCTTTTCTTTCTTTCTTTTTTTTTTGGTCGCGCTGTGCCGCATGCGGGATCTTAGTTCCCCGACCAGGGACGGCACCTACGCCCCCTGCAGTGGAAGCACCAGGGGAGTCCCGCTGCCAGTCACTTTGAGTTGTCTGTCACTCTGGAGCGTCTGGCGCAGTCCCCTGACATCTGGGGAGGCCAACGCGGCCTTGGAAGCACAACAAGTATCGCAGACAGTGCGTGTCGTTCTGATTTGGGGAAAAGGCTTTTTTTCCTGTTATAATTTGGTTCCCAAACCCCCGTTAAAGGTGACAGAGTCGGGAGAGGAAGCTGCAGACTCTTCTCAGCCCCGGAGGTGGTTGAGCCCCAGGCCTCTTTGACGTGCTCCCCACGCCCGCATCATCCAGGAGTGACCCTTGGGCTGACCCCAACGTCACCCACCCCAGAGAGGGGCTGGGGCCCCAGAGCAGAGAGGTCGAGCTGGCTGGAAACACAGCTCTGGTGCTTTTTCTTTAGAAAAGCTAAAACTTTAATTAGGTAGTTTTTACAATGAAAACAGGTACCCAAGGACTGGTCTTAAATGCTCACAACGGTACAAAAGACAAATACAAAACCTGTGTGGGTGGTGAGCGTGTCCTGGCATCCCCCATCCCTGGGCACTGGCGGCCGTCCCCGCCCCGTTCTCAGACACACCAGGCGCCACCTTTGGTCCCTCAGCCGCGTGGGCGGGGAGAGGGATGCACGAGCAAGAAAGGCCCTCTCTCGCGGTCAGTGGGACCGAAGAAAAAATGAGAAAAGACGGAAGTCTAACAGGCAGAGCTGGTGCCAAGATTAGGAAGTTACACCTTTCGGGGCTAAGTTTAACATTCAGAACTGTAACACTGAATGCAAAAAAGTGTCTTAAATCACACAAAAGGGACCCATATTAAAATTTAGAAAATAAGTCCAAAACACCCCAGAGAAACTGAACCCAAAGCTCAAGTGGGCTGGGCCTCGCTGGCACGGCGGCGGCCCTAGGACGTGTTGGCCATGGGCTTGTACTTCTTGAAGCGCGTCCACTGGCCCGTGGCGTAGTTCATCTCGAAGACCGTGTCCACCAGCATGGTGGTGCTGCCCTGGCCGTCCGACTTGGGCAGGTCCTCCGTGTGCTCGCTCAGCTTGATCTGGATCACGTCGCCCTGCTCCTGGCACGGGTTCTCTGAGGGGGGCAGGGGCCGCTGGGTGGGGGCCTGGGGGCGCGGGGGCATCCCCCAACCCCCGCAGGACCCGGGCCCCCCCACCCCCCAGGGCCGGCCGCGGACCCACCTCGGGAGCCAGCCATGAAGCCCAGGATGAGGGCCTTCTCGGGCCGTGTGACCTTGTTGGCCGTCTTGAACATCTCCTGCGCGGCAAACATCTGCTCTCTCTGCGGTGGAGGAGCAGGGCTGGGTGCTGGGCCCTGCCGGCGCCCCTGCTGCGGGCGGGGCCGCACACACACCCCCCACCCCACCCCCACCCCCGCCCCCGCCCCACACACCTACCGTGAGCGACAGGTTCTTCTTGGGCTGCTGCTGGGCGGGGGGCTGGGCCTGGGCCTGGGGGGCCACCATGGCCACCGGAGGCGTCTGGGTGGCAGGGGCGATGGCCGGGGGCGTGGTGGGCGTCAGGGGCGAGGTGGGCGCCGCAGGTGTGGGCGCTGCAGGGCTGAGGCCACTGTTGTACAGGGGCGCCCTCTGCTTGAACTGTGCCGGCAGCGCGGGGCTGGGGGCGCTGGGCTCCTCGGGGGGCCGGCTGGCCTGCAGGCTGGCTTCCCGGGCAGGCGGGGCTGCAAGCAGAGCGAGGCCTGGGGGGCGGCCGGCAGGGCCAGGGACCCCACCTCCGAGAGAAGTGCCTGGGCCCTCCTGCCCACAGCTGGGGTGCGAGCCCTGGGCGGCGCCTCTGGGCACGGGGCACACGCCCCCGAGAGCCCCAGCCGGGAGCCAGAGGGCTCAGGCCTTCTGAGACCAGCAGGTAAGACGTCCAGGCGCTCGTGGGCTCCTGGGTGCTAGCGAGGGGACGGAGGGCTGCTTCCTGGAGCCCAGCAAGCCTGCCTGACCCCCAGGCCCTCTCTGGCCACCCTCTCCCCGAGGCCAAGCTCCCCCCCGGGCAGGCGACGCTGAGCCCGGGGAGCAAACGCCTCGGAGCAGAACCCACGGATCCCCCTCTACCTTTCCTTCCGCGCCTTCTTTCTCAAACTGTAGGGCTATGTGAGGACCCCGGACCCTGAGGCACTGTAACCTCAGCAGCCCCCCTCCCGCTCACAAACTGGGCCTCACACCTGGCACCGCACAAGGGGCGCTGCCTGTCTGGCCCCGTGAAGGGCAAAGCAGCTGAAACCCCTGGGTTTACTTCTCGAAGCTCGTGCTGGGCAGGAGGGTCTTCCGGCCCCGGCGGCACCAGCAGAGGTCCTGACACCCAAGGAAGCACCACGTGGGCGAGTCCTGGGAAAATGCTGCTCCCTGCCTGGTGGGTGCTGCCCGCTCTGGGTGCCCGCTCACCTGGCGGGGCCTCGGAGCTGGGGATGTAGGATGAGGCAGGGACCACACTGGGTGTAGCCGGCAGGTAGCTCGTGGACGGCAGTGCAGGCTCGTTGTTCAGAGACCCGAGTTTCTAGAAGACAGAGACCATGGTTCCTCTCAAAAGCAGCCCGGGGGCTCAGCGTGAGCCTCTCCCAGTCCTGGATGGAGCCGGCTCCTCTGTGGGCCTCAGCGTCTCGGCCCAGCGTGAACCCGAACCTCCAGCCCCACAGGAGGGCCCCCACCCCCGGGAGCAGGACCGGGGGCACTGCTGTCCCCAGGGATGGAGACTGCTCCAGGCCAGGGGCCCCGTGCTCAGCAGTGCTGGACCCCAAGCGTCCGGCCCTGCCGCCGCCCCCATCCTGGAGCTGCCTTGTTGGGAGGGCGCGGGGTGGGGCGAGGCTGTCCCTGTTTGGTTAGGGACCCTCCCAAACCAGCCATCTTTGAGGTAAGAAGAAATTTTTTTTTTTAAACCACAAAAGCGTATGAGAAAAGGAAGACACTCCTTTCAATAAAGTAAGAAAACACAGCTCTGCAATGAGAAGTTTCCCACCACCCAGAAATGACCGACGTGACACACGGCGCCTGGCTGCCCAGCCCCTCCAGGCAGGCCGCACCGGCAGCGAGGGGCCTCCCGCAAGGCCGCCCTACCACCCCTGCGGGACAGGGGATGCCGAGGAGCCCTGAGCGCGTGGCGCTATCCAAACCTGGGCCCGCGGGCACGCCAGCTCCCCGCCGGCGCCACCTCTTCTGCGTGTGTCCACGTACATACGTGTGCATCCACGCGTGTGCTCCCACGGGACGTGCCTCCGCGGCTAACGCTGGGAATGGGGGCACGTGCTCCGGCCGCCCGCGGCCCTGCAGCCCTTACCTGTGTGGACACCAGGCCGGCCGCGTAGTCGGGGGTGGCGTTCTCCACGACCGTCTCTTCCTTGGCTGGCTTCTCCACCGCCTCCGCGTCTGCGGGCAGAGCACAGGCCTCAGCGCCCCGGGCGGCGGCCCTCCCGGCCCGGGGCGGCGGTGACTCTGAGGACAGGTCTGCCCCGCAGGCTCGCCCCTCTCCAGCCGGAGGCGGTCTCGGTCTTGGCAGACGAGAGACCAGGGCCTCCGCGGGCGGACAGGCCCCAATACGCACCCAGGGTCTTCCTCCTCCTCTTGGCCTCCCGGCCGGCCCCGACCATATCCAGCTCGGAGATGTCGAGGAGCTGCCAACACAGACAGAAGCCCACCCTCAGCCCCACGGAAGGAGCGCGGCTGGTCCCGTGCGGGCGGGGCTGCCAGGGGACACGCCCACCTTCACGCCCCTCTCCTTCCGCAGGGGCGTCCTCGACGGCGGGATGGCAGTGCGGTTCCCCGCGGGGCTGAAGACGCTGGGGGCGGTGGGGCTTCGGAAGGGCGCCTGCTTCGGGATGCCTTTGAGCGGGGCTGCGGAGAGGATGGGCCGTCAGGGGGCCTCGCAGAGCGGCTACTCCGCCACCGCTGCGTATTCCGCTTGCCCGTCTCCGCCAGAGCTGCCCCTGCCGGCCTGCCAAGTGCTCCCCCGGAAGTGCTGCGCCTCCGCGAGGGCAGGTGCCAGGGGCACCTCCCTGTGCCCAAGCACCGGGGCATCGGGTCAGCCTGCCCAGAAAAGCACGCCGTGGCAATCAGCGACACCACAGCCAAACTGACGTCTCTGCCCAAGTTGCCAAACCAACAGAGACGCCACACCTGCATCCATCGACCGTAACACACCGAGTCCTTTATCACCACAGACAGGACTCTCAGCTTCCATTTCTTTCTTGCACCTCGGGGTTAACAGATGTGTTACAGGCTAGAGGCCCCACGCTGCAGCCAGAATCACCCTCCCTCTTCCCCTGGGCCCGGTTCCTCATCTCTCTCAAGGGGAAGGCACCTGACACATGAGGAACGGCTCCTTCTGAAGGGGGCCTGGCCCCTTCCCCAGGCATCCAGTGCCTCCCCATTCCTGCCACTGGGACCCGCCCCAGTGCTCAGCGAGCAGACACCAGGGCTGACTCACACCAAGATCATGTACGGCGTCCCAGGCCCGGTGCACAGGTGGCCCCTTGGCACGGCCAATGGGACAGGGCAGGGAAGCAGGAAGCACCCCTGAACCACACCGTGGGCACGCTGGGTCGGGGCGCCCGGCCGGAGTGTGGAAAGGAAGGTGAGGGGAGCTTTGTCAGGGGGACTGGCACGTGGGGGGCAGGCAGGGACATTACAGTGAGGGCCCCATGTCAACCTGATGCACTTCCAGGGCCACCTGGGGCAACAGCCGGCCCTGAGGAGACGGGGCCGGGCCCCCCACCCCCACCACAGTGCCGAGTCGGCCGACACCAAGACGGCAGCTCCCACCTGAGTGCTGTGGGCTGTGGGCCCCGCAGGGAGGACCCCCACGGGCCCCCTCAGGCTCCCGTGGCAGCCTGGCTGCTGCTCTCACCGACCCACCTGCCCTGTCCGGTCGGCCCTGGGCCTGGGCAGTGTGGGGTGGGCAGGGAGCAAGAGGTGCCCTCCGGCCCCGAGGGAGGGACGAGGGCGCAGACCCGACGACACGACGGCGGCCCGGTCAGCCTCGAGCTTGCAGAGCCCTCGCCCCACGGAGAATCTGGGGCGGGCACGGGGCCGCAGGCGGCAGGACCTGGGGCGGAGGCGGCGGCCCATGCCCTCCACGGCCATAAGGACGAGCGAGAACTGAGACTGAGCATCTCCCTCCAATCCCGGTCCTTCCTCATCTCAGGCGGAGCCTTCCGGACCCTCCATAAGCGGAAGAGCCCCCCTCATTTCACACAACAGAGCCGGCAGCACCGCAGGGCCCGTGGCCCAGTCAGGTCGAAGTTCAACGACTGTGCCCCCGAGGAAGGGCGAGCCCTCCCCTCCGACCCCGCAGCGGCCCGGCCTTACTGGTGGTGTCCATCTTCCGCAGCAGCCCCCGGCCCTTGGCATGGAAGGGCACCCCCGCACTCCTCTTCAGCTGCTGGGCGGTCTCGGTGGCTGTAAGACAAGGTGGCCTGCGTCAGCGCCCACCGATGACAGCGCCTCCATCCGCGGGATTTACAAAGAAGGTCGAGTTGTAAGGATTGGAGCACAAACGCTCGCTTGTCTGCTTTCAAACTTACAACTATGCTTTCTGTGTAGGGCAGCGGTCCCCAACCTTTTTGGCACCAGGGACCGGTTTCGGTTTCGTGGAAGACAATTTTTCCTCGTACTGGGGTTGGCGGGGGATGGTTCAGGAGGTAACGCGAGCGGCGGGGAGCGGCGGATGAAGCTTCGCTCGCTCCTTTGCCCGCCGCTCACCTCCTGCTGCGCAGCCCGGCTCCTAACAGCCCGCGGTACCGGTCCGTGGCCCCGGGGTTGGGGACGCCTGGTGTAGAGAACTACACCTGCAGCAAGTAGGGCCCTGGCGGCTGCACCTCCTGGGGTGGGGTGCGGGAGGGGCCCCGATGAAGCGTCCTCACTGGTGGGTGGTCGCCTGGCACAACCTCACCCTTCCCTTCACAGAAGCATCAACGCGAGGCAGGAAACAAGCTCGGGGAGGGACGGAGCCCCACGCCCACCCGGCACCAGGTTCTGCCGTGGGGGGCTGGGGGCCCGGGCCGCGCACTGCCAGCTCCATGAAGCCACAGCGCAGGGCTGACCCCAGGACGCTGTCCATCCGGAACCGAGGGTCACGATGGCTGCTGTGTTTTTATTGGGGTTCTTTGAAAACAGGGCATTTATACGGGTTATTAATACCAACACCATAACCACTTGCAATAAAAGTTCTGCTACCAGTCAAAGGAATCCATTTCCTGGCCTTTTTCCGAGCAAGTATCTTCCATGTACATTTTAGAAACCACTACTTAAAAAAACATGAATAAAATGACCAAACATCTTTAAAGTCCAATTGAGATCATGTGTGAGAACGCGGCAGGCAGGGCTGCAGGAGCTAGGGCCCAGCCTCGCCAACCTCTTCCGGCTGCCTGTCTCATCACCCGTGTGGCTCAGGTGGTAGAGATTTCATTTTTGGAACAAAGATTACAAATACTTTAACCTGAAAATTCGGAAGTTTCTAAAGTAGACTTTTAGAACACACAGTTTAGCGTAGCAATCAATAAATTTCTAATAAAAAAAAAACTACGTAGAACTCTGTCTTTAAAAGACAGTCAACTACCATAAAACCTAAAAGAAATCTAAAAATAAAAACTACAGACATAGAACAAAAGCATGATTTGCTCAGCAGTCAGTTTTCCCAAATCTGCTGGACCTTCCAGGCCGGGCAAGGCAGCCCCCGCTGAGGAGGGTCCCGACGAGTCCCAGTGCACCCTAGGCCAGGCACACCCGCCCCCAGACCCGCGTGCCGACAGCGGGCACTGAGTCCCAGCGCGCCCTAGGCCAGGCGCACCCGCCCCCAGACCCGCATGCCAACAGCGGGCACTGAGTCCCAGTGCCCCCTAGGCCAGGCGCACCCGCCCCACACCCACGTGCCGACAGCGGGACTCACATTTCTGCAGGAGCTCGGCCCTCAGCGTGGCACTCTTCGGCTTCCTTTTCAACTGAAAATGTTTCACTGGGGGAGTGAGGGGCCCAGCGAGGGTCGTCAGGGCGTTTTTATTCAAGTACTGGCACTCCAGCGGGAGCATGGCCGACGCCTCACACTCGTTCACTGCTCGTTCGAGAACCAACATGTTAGGAGGTGCATTTCCCTTACACAGGCCCAATTTTCACCACGAATATGAAAACGCACAGTTTCCTGTTTATAGCAGTGGAGCTTCTGCTTCGATCTCAAAACAGAAAACAAGTATCCACTGCCTGCCTGCCAAAGGCCAGCAGTCAAGGCCACCAACCTGGGCCAAAGGTCAAGGACAGGACAGGAGGGCTCAGCAGAATCCCTGTGGAGCTTTTTAAAGGCAGAAGCACCCGGGCCCCACCACAGATATCCATCAGCTACGTTTGGAAGGGGCTCTGTGCACCCCTAGAGCAAGCGCCGTAGGAAGGGGCTCTGTGCACCCCTAGAGCAAGCACTGTAGGAAGGGGAAGCCCGTGGCCATCCTGGGTTCCCCCTCAGTCCCCACGGCCCCCACGGATGGTTTCTCCTGGACCCTCTGAATCCTGGCCCTCACAAGAAGCACCCAGGCACGTTCCCCAGGTCTGTGGGTTTACCAGGCAGTTAGAGCTCGGGAGAAGGCCCTGGGTGGGGAGCAGACACCAGTGCCACCGCTGTTCTTCCTGCCCCCGGGAGGCACGCGGGGCAGAAGCCCCTGGGCAGAAGACAGAGCAGGCCCCTCCCACCAGAGAGAGGACACCCAGGAGGGCGTGGACCTGTCTGGACCCTCATCAAGCTAATCACCAGGACAGAAACATCTTGGGTTTGCGTTCCAGCGCTCTGGAAGCATCCATGTAGCTTGTGGGCAGTTACAAGACAAGCGAAAGCCTACAGAGTAAGAGCGATCATCTCGCAGTTAAGAAGAGGCACTGGCAGCCACCCCTGGGGACGGCCAGGCCACCGCCCCTGCGGGACCGCAGGGGCACAGGTTCCATCTTTAAAGGGCTGCAGTTCCAATTCTCCAGACTAGGAGAGGAATTCAGGGAGGAACTGACCTTCCCATCTTTGCGTGTTCTAAGTGGTTTTCAGTCCGTGTTCCAGACAAGTAAACTGCTGATATTTCCAACACACAGTTATGAGCATCTACTCCGTGCCAGGGAATGTTCTAGGCTCTGAGTGGGCAGAGCCCGTGCCCTCATGGAGCTGAGTGCGGAGAGGGGTGCGTGAATGTGAAAGATAAAGCACGTACAGTGAGGAGGGAGCCTCTGGGCTGCTCCTGTCAAAGACTGGCCAGAAGCCAGCCAGCAGCGCCTGGGGCAGGGGTGCACGGATACAGCCAGCACCACACAGCACAGCATGCGACACTCTCGAAGTCAAACTCATGTTACAAAAGAGGGTTTTAAAGGACGACCCATCTCCCTCCACCCAGCGTAAAGCAAACACACCCAACCTACCCTTTTCTCTAAGTTCTCCTAAAATATCTTGAACGTTGGGATTCTGCTCTTCGAGGTCAAGGTTAAGAGATCCGGTGTCAGGAAAGGACTTCAGAATGTCGGCCACCATGAGAACCCAGGGGTCCGAGTCCAGGGTGGCGAGCTGGATGATCTCTGTGAGGGCACCCTTCATCTGCCGGGAGAGGAGAGATGGCAGTCCTTGTCGCCGACCCCACCCGGCCACCCCTGGCTCAGGCCTGCGGGGCGCACCTTTGCTCGTTCAGACACGGGAAGGAGCCCCCTTCAAGCCCGCCGGAGCTTCTGCGCGCACGGGGCGGGGCCCAGCCTCTTCAGCCACCGCCCCCATGCCGGCCCCGCCCTCAGGAGAGCCACCCCCCCCCCCCTCCTCCGCCGCATGCCCACACCTCGCCGGCTGCCCGCGCATCTCCCCACCGCCGCCCGGTGCAGCGGCCCGGCAAACAGAAGGGCCGCCCAGGACGGGGGGGGGGGGGGGGGGCCGTTCCCGCCCCCTACTGGGGAACCTGCCACTGGGGCGTCTGGGGTGTGGGGAGCACCGGGGTGGGCAGGCCAACGCCGCGGCTCGGCACCTGCGGCGGCTGGGAAGGGACTGGGTACGGAAGGCCGCTGGGAGAACAGGGGCAAGTCCCCGCACGCCCCATGGCCATGTGACGGGCTCACGTGACAGAGGAGAGCCCGCAGGAGGCCGGTCCCCCCCGAGGACCTGGCTCCCGGGGACAGGCCGTGGCCGGCGTGTCTGCTGCGCTCGAGGTGCCGCTTCCTCCCACAGGTGCAAGTGGCCACAGCGGCCCGCGGTCACCGCTGCTTAAGGCCCAGACGCGGGCCCAAGCCTGAACACGGCCCCCCTCACACCTGCCCTCTCCCACCCAAGCTCCTGGTCCACCTGTCACCCCTCACCTGGCAGCTCCCCCTCGCCTGCGCTGACACATCCATCCCCTCAGGCTCTGGCTTAACCCTCATGCCCAGCTTCCCACCACCCTCAGGAATCAGGATCCCCTCACCTGCCCCGGAAGCCCCGGCCCGCCTCCGGCGGTGGTCCAGACAGAATGCCTGGCTGAGCCCCGCATCCCCCCAGGCGCACGCGCAGCCGAGGTCGAAGCGTCAAGGCTCTGGCATTCCCGCCTGAGGCTGGGCGCCTCCCCTTGGCCAAGCACAGGGCCGGGTGCCAGCTGACCCAACTCTAAAAGGCTGTCTCTTGAAATACATGGAAATAAGTTCTTTTGACGTGTGGCAAAAATGGTAAACGCTTATTTATTTTTTAACATTTGTGCTGGGGGCTTTTTTGATGTTTTAGAAGAATGAGCCCGTCTACCACCTTCCCCCTTGTATTTAGCTGAGCTATCAACTCTTTCCTACATTAAAAACAAAAGGCCAACAGTGAGAGGCCGGTGTACCGCAAAAACAAAAACAAAAGGCACGAAATGAAAAACAATTTTATCTGTCACTTACTATGAGTTAAAGAGTGAAAACGTGTCCCTGGCAAACTAAAGTTATATAAAAAACATAACAAAGAAGCCCCCCCTCATACCTAAGTCCCAAACTAAGTAGCTCCACACAGACGGCAGGCTGCGCCCTCGGCAGTCACCCCAAAGCGTTAGGAACGAGAGACACACACACACTGCGCGTGAGGGGACGCCCAGGTGATGGGGAGAGGGGAGCCTGCAAATGGAACTGAGGTGGCCCAGCAGGAGGAGCTACCTCCCACGCCCCAGCCCAGAACTGCAGAGAGGGCCAAGGGGCAGGGGACCTGGAGCCCTCTGACGCTGCCTGGGGCAGGGCGCAGGCTGTAAGATGGTGCGGCCATTAGAGAAACCATCTGGCACTTCCCCAGAAAGACAAACAGGCAGCTCCCTGGTGGTCTAGTGGTTAGGACTCTGTGCTTGCACAGCTGAGGCACGGGTTCAACCCCTGGTCGAGGAACTGAGATCCACAAGGCCGCGCAGCCAAAATTTAAAAGAAAAATGACAAACAGATAACCACGTGAGCTAACAACTCCACTCCCAGGTACAGACCCAAAAGAACTGAAAACGTATGTCTACCCAAAAACTCACACGTGAATGGCTGGCTGTATTTGTAACAACCCAAAAGTGGAAGCAACTCCAAGGCCATCATCTGATGAATGGATGACCAAAATGTGGTTTATCTATACAACGAAACATTATTTGGCAATAAAAAGACACACGACGTGACAATGTGGTGAACCGTGAAAACATGAAGCTCTGTGAAAGAAGCCAGACCTGAGAGAGCACACGCCGGATGGCTCTGTGCGTGTGAAACGTCCAGGACAGGTCACCCACAGGCCTGGGAGGTGGGACGGTGGTCCTGGGGCTGGGGTGGGGACAGGGAGTGACTGCCAGTGAGCTAGGGGTTTCCTTCTCAGAGAGACGAAAACGTTCTGGTGTCAGGTAGTGGCAATGACTGCACAGCACCGTGATGTACCATAACCACGGATTTGTACACTTTAAAAGAATGAATCCTATGCGAATATCTCAGTTTGAGAAACTGTATGAGGAAAAAAACAGGGGGCCATAAGGCAAGCTTAGCCAAAGGCTGCAGACGTCTCCAAAGTTGGCGTCACACCTGGGCTCCTGCCTGGAGGCGGAAGTGTCCCTGGCCCTGGTTGGGCACCATGTTCCCAGATGTAAGAAGTCCGGGTGCCCAGGAATCACAGCTGAGCTGTCTCTGGAGGGGGCAGCCTGGCAGTGGGCCGGCAAGGACAGGCCTGTGACCAAGGGATGGTCCTTGTCACCTGGAACACGGCTCTGGCCCTCCCTGACACGGAGCTCCTGTAAAAGCTGGGCCAGGAAGCATGTGCTTCAGTCCAGAGGAGTCACAATAGTGGAGGAACCAGCAGACAAGGAACCAAGAGTCAAACGGAAAGAGGACAGGACAGAAAACACCAATAACCGCTAGACACGCCTCTACTGAGCACACGATGTTTATGACCAGGTGGAGCGCCATGAATTTTTAAACTCTCTAAACTAAGGACATAAAGCAGAGAAATGAGCTCAAGACACAGCAAGACAACAAGAGGTAACAAAATCAATAAAAAGACCATACCTCAAAATAGACTTAAGACGTCACTAAATCTCTAAGAATGCATTACAATGACAAGGAGCCCCCCAAAATGCTTGAATGGATGACAAGATGTATGGTGCTTTCAATACCATAAAGACAGACACTTTCTCTCAGTAATCTGTAAGTCTAGGGTGACCCCACTCAAGTTGCAGAAATATTTTCTTCACAGAACTGGACAATCTGATTCTAAACTTCCTATGAGAAAAGCAATAAACAAAAATAAGAAAAAAAAATTTTTTAAGGTAACAAGAGAAAGATCGATTTTACCAGACATTAAAATTACAAATGCCACATGATTAAATACGTTCCTTACCTCTCACTTTATTCCCAGATAAACTTCAAATGGATCAGATTTCAATTTGAGAAATGAGACTGTAAAAGCACAAGGAGAAACCATAGAAGTCTTTCTTTTGTATGACTGCTAAGGAAGAAGCCTTCTGTAGTTATGATTCTAAACCAAGGAGCCATAAAAGACATGAATTTGAATTTTACTACTTAAGTATTTTTCCCATGGAAAACCACCAAAAAGCTCCAAATTCCCTAAATTAAATCAAGAGAAATGGCAAACTGGGTGAAAAAAATACTTTGCAACTCCTATCACAGGCAATTAAAAAAAAAAATGCACACATACATATGAGTGTGTATATTTTATAGATGTCTATATATATAAAGAACAAACACACATATATAGAGATTGATCTTACATGTCAATTTTTTAAAAGTTTACCACTAGAAAAATGATTTAAAACTTTAAAAAATGCAAAGGATGCTCAGCCTCATTCAACATAAGAGAAATGCAAAATAAACGTAGGAGGAGATACAATTCCCACTTCAGGGATGGGCAGGGCGGAGCGGGGTGGCCCCTGCTGGCCCGCCTGGGAGGACGGGCATGATGGCGAAGGGCTTTGTGGCACACGCTCCTGAGTCCAACCATCTCAGGCCAAACCCCGAATCTGTCAGCACTCCCAGGACAGCCTGGGGGTGCGTTAGCAGCAGTGGCTCGCAGTCATCTGGGGATTCAGCACTCGGAACAGCGTCTGGCAGGAGCGAGAACACCTCCCAGGGAGCAGGCGACCACACACTGACAAGAACTTCAATGGGCATAACCTCTACTAAGTTTATTTTATTTATTCTTTTAAATTTTTGGCCGCACGGCGCAGCTTGCAGGATCTTAGTTCCCCGACCAAGGATTGAACCCACGCCCTCGGCAGTGAAAGCATGGAGTCCTAACCACTGGACCGCCAGGGAATTCCCTCTACTAACTTTATTTTAGTGATACTCATCACAATTTATGACGTATGTGCTTTTTGCCTGAGCAATTAGCACTTCCTAGAATTTATCCTCTGGATTAGAGATCTAAATGCAAGACCCGATACTATAAAACTCTTGGAGGAAAACACAGGCAGAACACTTTCTGACATAAATCACAGCAAGATATTTTTGGATCCATCTCCTAGAGTAATGGGAACAAAAACAAAAATAAAGGAACCATGAACAAAAAGACAACCTACAAAATGGAGAAAATATTTGTAAATGATGCAACCAACAAGGGATTAATCTCCAAAATATACAAACAGCTCATAAAACTCAATATAAAAAAAACCAAATCAAAAAATAGGTAGAAGATCTAAATAGACATTTCTTCAAAGAAGACATACAAACGGCCCAAAGGCACATGAAAAGATGCTCAACATCGGTAATCATTAGAGAAATGCAAATCAGAAGTACAATGAGGTACCACCTCACGCCAGTCAGAACGGCCATCATCAAAAAGTCTACAAGTAATAAATGCTGGAGAGGCTGTGGAGAAAAGGGACCCCTCTCCTACACTGTTGGTGGGGATGTAAACTGGTGCAGCCACTATGGAGAACAGTATGGAGATTCCACAAAAAAACTAAAAATAGAGCTACCATACGATCCTACAATCCCACTCCTGGGCATATATAAGGAGAAAACTCTAATTCTAAAAGGTACACACACCCCAGTGTTCATTGCAGCACTACTTACAACAGCCAGGACACGGAAGCAGCCTAAGTGTCCCTCGACAGAGGAACGGATAAAGAAGATGCGGTACATATATACAATGGAACATTACTCAGACATAAAAACAATGAAATAATGCCATGGATGGACCCAGAGATTATCATACTAAGTGAAGTCAAAAAAAGACAAATATTGTATGATATTATTTATTTGTGAAATCTAAGAAAAATGATACAAATGAACTTACACACAAAACAGAAATAGACCCACAGACATAGAAAACAAACTTATGGTTACCAAAGCAGGGGAGGGAGAAATAAATTAGGAGTTTGGGATTAAAATATACACACTACTATATATAAAAGAGATAACCAACAAGGACCTACTGTATAGCACAGGAAACTACACTCAATATTTTGTAATACCCTATAAGGGAAAAGAACCTGAAAAAGAATATGTATGTATGCGTGTATGCGTGTATGTGTAACTGAATCACTTTGCTGTACCCCTGAAACACAACACCGTTAAGTCAATTATTAATATATTTCAATAAAAATAAATAAAAACTACAAAAAAAAAAAGAAGAAGAATGTATCCTCTAGTTACCTTGCACACCTGAGAGAATTCACTGCAGCAAAAGACAGGAAACAGCTGCATGTCCACCAACGGGACGGGAGACCAAGTAGATAAAGTAGGTCCTGTGAGGCAGGAAAAAGAATGCAGCTACAGCGTGGGCACTGGTATGGAAGCATCACCAAGACAGATTTGCAATTAGTGTGAATCTCTATAACTCATCCATCCTACAGACACGGGGGCCCCCTCCACTAAGGGCCTGGCAAAGTGGGGTATTAGGGATACAGAGACACACAAGACACAGGACCTGGTCTCAAAAAGCTCACAGGTGAGCACTAAAGAAACTGAGAACTCACTTGTGTTCACAAAAACCTACTGCTATAGGCTGAACTGTGCCCCTTCAAGATTTGTTGGAGTCCTTACCCCAGGACCTCAGAATCTGACCTTATTTGGAGACAGGGCCTTTATGGAGGTCATCGAGTTAAAATGAGGTCATTCAAATGGGTCATAATCCAACACAACTAGCATCCTTACAAAAAGGGGATATCTGGACAGAGATGAACACACACAGAGGGAAGATGACGTGAAGGCTCCTGTGGAGAAGCCGGTCACGGCACTAGAGCAATGCCCCTACCAGCCAAAGAACACCTGAGGCCACGAGAAGTTCGGAGAGAGGCATGGATTTGACTCCTGGCCACTCAGAGCTGTGAGACAACACACTTGCGTTGTTCTAAGACATCTACTCTGTGGTACTTTACTGCAAACTAATACAACTACCACGAGGCAACTGGACAAGATTTTACAAAAACGTTCGAGGAGAAAAAAAGGGGAGGTTAAAGACAAAAGAGACCACTGTTATGAGCTGAATGTTTGTGTCCCCCCTCAAGTTCACATGCTGAAACCCTAATCTTTGGGAGGTGACTAGGTGTGAGGGCTGGGCCTTGATGAATGGGATTAGTGTCCTTATAACAGAGCCCCCAGGGCAGGGCTCGCTCTCTCCTGCCACGGCAGAGCACACAGCCAGAAGGCTGCCATCTGCAAGCCAGGAAGAGGGCCTTCACAAGAAACGGAATCAGCCAGCTCAGACGAACAGTTCATCGTGGGCTTTCTTTCCATCATCCAAAATTGTAAGAAAATAAATGCCTATTATGTAAATCACCAAGTTTATGGTATTTTTGTTATGGGAGCCTGAGCCTTTAGATTAAATAAAATCATCAGTGAGAATCCTGCCTTTAGCACTCTCGTAGTAATAAGCTTTTATGGGTCTCAGGGGGGAGACAGATGCAGAGTAAGTGAGGGGCTTCCAGTTCTTGCCAAGAGGGCAGACTGGCGTGGGCTGCTGGAACATCACACACAGAGACACACATGGCACCACAAATCCACAAGAAAAGGAGAGTTGGCTTGCATTTCAACGCATGGCTGGGAACCCTGGGCTCAGAACAGAGAAAAATAACACCTTCTCCCCATCCAACCACACAAATGAGGTGTAGTACTGAGGCATTAGAGATGGATCTCTGAACAGGAGAGCTACAAAGTGAGGAGAAACAAAAGCAGCACGTTTAATGACTTCTTAAACAAAACTTCAAAACACAAACCATGAGCCAAAAACATATTACTGTGCATTAAAGGAAAGGTGATGGGCAAATGGGAAGTCTAGCAGGCAGATGGATCTGTAATGTTCAAAACCAGCAGTGTTCAACATTAAAATATACAAAGAGGCCCCGCAAATCAACAAGAGGATAGCAACCCCAATAAAACACAGGCAGGTGTTATTTATGGGCAACGTACAAAGAGGAAATCTGAGACGGCAACAAACCCAGCCACAGATACCTCAAATGAACTGGAAAAAAACCCAAATGAACACACCGCAGCACTTTCCAACCACTGATTTGCAAAAGCAGAAAAGTGGACAAGGCCAAGTGCTGGGGGGTGAGGGAGATGGCACAGGTGCCCACAGTGCGGGCACCTCAATGCCACCACTTACGCAAATACCTTCTATGTCCCAACAATCCCACCCCTGGGCATAGATTCCAAGTAAATGTTCACAGCAACCCACGGGTAAGGAGCTTTGTGTCACAGCATGACTGCTGTGGCTGAGCTGCGGGCAGCCTGCTATCAGTGCTGGAGGGCGGCATGCATGGGGGTGGCAACAGTCGGCTGCAGCTGAGCAGGTCAGGAGTTGGCACACTTTTCTGTAAAGGGCCAGAGACTGACTATTTCAGGCCCTGGGGGCTACGCAGCTCTGTCTCATCTTTTTTCACTAACCCTTTAATAATGCTCAAAACATTCTTAGTTTACAGACTGTACAGAAAACAAGTCACAGGCCTCAGTTTGCCAACCCTAGGGTTAGATGAACGCAACACAAGTGGATATTAAAAACACATTTTGTTTACAAAAACTGAGATATGTAAGACAACAGAATTTATATCAATTAAAAATACACGCATCCCCCCACCCCAATCTGAGCAAACACTTTACCAGAGAGCCTCAACACCTTTAGTCACCATGGAAACGTAAACTGAAACCTATTAGAGTGTTTGCATTAAAAAAACCCACCATGACCTTCACACTCCTCTGGGGATATTGAAATGATACAAGCACCCTGGAAAGCAGTTCAGCAGTCTCCTAGCAGGGGACCTGCCCATCCTCTCCCAGGTGTCTCCTCTAGAGAAACGGCGACAGTCCACACAAGGACCTGTCCATACATGTAAACATGTCCATTCAGAGGGACACTACTCGGCAGGAAGAGTTACGAGCTACTAATACACATAACACAAGCGTGAACTCAAGATAAGGATGCTGAGAGCCAGACAAAAACAGCACTATTAATATAACATTCCAGGAAATGCCAACCAAGCTATGGAGACAGAAAGGAGATCGGTGATTACTCAGCACAGGGAGAGGGACAGGACGGTTACAAAGAGGCAGGAGGAGAATGTTATCTTCACTGTAATGGTTTTACAGGTGTGCACATGTCACACTGTACACTTTCAATGTTTATGTCAATTATACTTCAAATGAAAAAAAGTCCCTAAAAACAATACACATTTTTAAAGAACACTCACAAAAAAACACGTAATAGAGGAGAAGAGGGCAAGTTGCCACCTATGGGGAAAGTGGAGTAGGATGTGGGAATAAAACAGAGAAGCTAAACAGAAGAGACTTTGAAGGGAAATCAGTAAATAAGTTTAACAACAGAATAAGAAAGAGACGGAATAAGTCCGATGCTACCCAGATCATAACAGGCAGGAAAAAAAACGGCTTGAAAATACCAAAGAGGCTGCACAGAAAACAGAGGGAAGTCTCCCACACACCTGACTGGAGATTCAGAGAGAAAGGGAACAGAAACTGGGACCAAGGCAAGGTCTATAGAGGAAATTGTTAAGAATTAACAGATGAACGATAATCACAATTTCAAGAAGCCCAACAAACTCTGTAGGATACATTTTTAAAAATTTTTTCACCAAAACACATCCTAGGAAATTGCAGAACTACAGAGTGAAGCCACTGTCCTGGGCCAATGGGCCCAAGGCCCTCAGGGGCAATCCTATGGCCTGACATCAAGTTACTGACTCGCTGGGACCACTGGAGTCCCACGCCAGAGGCACTATGGGCACCTGACCACAGAAAGGAAATGACTGAGGTACTTGACTCTGGGGGACAGTGGAGTTTAGGTAAAATTCTAATGAAGTGGCGAGTCTGTGTGTAAAAGGTCAGTGTCAGAACTGTCAGGTGGACCTGGGTCCAGTTTCCTTAGAAACAACAACAGTGAGAGACGTGGGTGTCATGCTCACACACCCCTTATCCGAGCCTCTGCACCTGGGCTGGAAACTGAGGCTGCTTCTTTGTGTCAAAGTGTCTTAGATCCTCCAAGCAAAAGTGGGATGTTTCACTATTACTGATATGACTTTAAACAGCAGTTTCCGAGAGTCTGTGATTTTCATTTTTTTAAAAATTTATTTATTTTTGGCTGCGTTGGGTCTTTGTTGCTGTGCGCGGGCTTTCTCTAGTTGTGGTGAGGGGTGGCTTCTCTTGTTGCGGAGCACAGGCTCTAGGCGCATGGGCTTCAGTAGTTGTGGCACGTGGGCTCAGTAGTTGTGGCTCACGGGCTCTAGAGCGCAGGCTCAGTAGTTGTGGCACACGGGCCCAACTGCTCCGCAGCATGTGGGATCTTCCTGGACCAGGCCTCGAACCTGTGTCCCCTGCGTTGGCAGGCGGATTCTTAACCATTGCGCCACCAGGGAAGCCCAAGTCTGTGATTTTTAGACAACAGAGTTTCTCAGTGAATAAGGCAGCCATAGTGATTAAAGGGCATGCTGTGACGATTCACAACTGTGACATGTCCTTGGGGAAACACTGTTTCTTATTCACTTGGCAGCTGGCCTGATCTGTTACCCCAGGTGATAAATATGTAGCTATCCCAGTCACTGATCACTGGAATCCCTAGGCTTCCCACAGCAGTCTCATGAGTTGGATAATTTTACATATTAAAGAGTTACCTCAGGCAGCCCTAAAACTCTCCCTAAAACTTCCTTTGATGGCAATGCTAAGGACCTGGACAAGAGGGGTCACTGGTTTTCTCAGTAGCAGCATTTACAGGTTCCTCAAAGCCCTTTCAAATATAGCTAAAACATTATGAAGTCAGTATTTACATTTTACGACACTCTGTAGTTAGCAAAACACCTCATGTACATTGCCTCCTGACATCATTCTTACTTCCTGGACCAAATTCTAAATTCTTTGAGAGCAGGGACCCTAAATCACTTCTGTACCCCTCACTGAATAAACTAAAATACTGGACCATTAAAATCTCTTTTCCTCTTCCCTCCTATTAGTTAAGAACTGTTGCTGACTTAGCTTTTAAGAGAAATAGATACATCACAAAACAAGTGAACTGATTTCGAGATTTCATTAAGAAACTCAAGTTGTAGCAGACGCTGTGTACGATGTTTACTTTTATATGTCCCGGCCAAGGGGTCAAAAGTTATTCTTGGTGTGTCTATGAGGATGTTTCTGGATGAGATTAACATCTGAATTGCACAGACTGCCCTCCCTAATGTGGACGTCCCTCATTAAATCAACTGAAGACCTGAACAGAACAAAAAGGCTGAGTAAGATGGAACTCCTTCTGCCTGACTGTTGAGCTGAGACTTCGGTCTTTTCCAGTCTTGGGACTTGGATGAAATACTGGCTCTTCTTGGGTCTCCGACCTGCTGGCTTTTTAGACTGGAACTACACTTTAGCTCTCCTGGGTCTCACACTTTCTGGCTGCAGCTCCTGGGACTTCTCAGGAGGCTTTTGGGAGCCAATTCCTTTCAATAAAAACCAGCATCTCTCCCCGCTCCCCCCCCATATGTTATATATAGGTATACGTAAGGTACACACGCATCCTGTTTGTTGTTTCTCTGGAGACCCCTGGCTAATGCAGTGCAGAACACACACAGCGCAGCCATCTAGTCCCCCTGTATCTATGGTCCTAGGTAAAAAAGCTTAATCTTCAGAACGTTATCCCCTAAGGTATCAGACCCTAAAGAAAGATAATTAAAATAGCTAAGTGAATTGGGATGTTTTGGAAAGTTTGTTTTGTTTTGTTGTTTAACACTGAATATATACTAAAAATGCCTTTCAGAAAACTAAATTATCCAGAATGGCCTAGTTCATTTTCAACCTAGCTAAGCAAGTTCTTCATTATAATTTCTTGTAATGCAGACAGAATCCAAGAACAAACTATGTATTTTAAAAAATCAGTGAAAGAAAGCTGGTATACCTATATCAATGCTGGACAAAAGTAGACAGAACATTACCAACTATAGAGACCGCTAGATAAAGATCCATGGTTCAGTTCACAAGGCAACAATAACAATTCCAAACTTGTGTGCACCTGATAACATAACCTCAAAATGTAGAAAGCAAAAGTTGATAAAACTATAAGGACTAGACAAATCCATAATCACAACAGAGATAAACACATCCCCTCATTAACTGATAAATTTTTTTAAATCAGTAAGAATACAGTAGACCTGTACAACACGATTAAACAAATTTGACCGAATGAACATATACTGGGCAATGGATCACAAAACTTGATCATAAAAATGCTTCTGAAACTCACTTGCAATGTTTACAAAAACTGACCATATATTTTGCCATTAAGCAAATCTTAAATTTCAAATGACTGAAATAATATAGACTATATTCGCTGACAAGCACTCAATCCAGCTAGAAATCACTAGTAAAAACATAACTAAAACCTCCCTCCCTCCAATGTATGGAGATTAAGAAAAATTTCTAAATTACAAAAGGGTCAGTGAGGAAATCATCACAGAAATTACAAAATATTGTGACTTGGTAATGAAAACACTATCAAAACTCGTAGGATGCAGTGATTAGAAAATAACCAGGACTTCACTGGTGGCGCAGTGGATAAGACTCCGCGCTCCCAATGCAGGGGGCCTGGGTTTGATCCCTGGTCAGGGTTCGAACCCTGGGTTCGATCCCTGGTCAGGGAACTAGATCCCACATGCATGCCGTAACTAAGAGTTCACATGCCACAACTAAGAAGCCCGAATGCTGCAACTTAACTCCCAGTGCAACCGAATAAATAAATAAAATAACCTGTGGGACCTCCCTGGTGGTCCAGTGGGTAAGACTCTGCACTCCCAATGCAGGGGGCCCAGGTTCAATCCCTGGTCAAGGAACTAGATCCCACATGCATGCCGCAACTAAGAGTCCGCAAGCTGCAATGAAGACCCAGCACAGCCAAAATAAATAAATAAACATTTTTAAAAAAATGATAAGAGAATGTTATTATCTGCTTTATGCTAATACATTTGAAGTTTTAATAGGAACTGCCAAATCACTAGAAAATATATAATATCCAGAAAATTTTACTTACGAAGAACATAAAACCAAGCATCAACACTAAAATATGTTCCCACAAAGAAAATCCAGGCCCCCAGATGGCTTTATCACTAAGTTCTACCAAACATTTAGAAAGAAATAATTCCATTGTTAGACAAACTTTCCAAAGAAGAGGAAAATAGAAGATACATTACCACTCCTTTTATAAGGGTAGCATAACTTCAACACCAATATCTGACAAAGACAGTCTGGGAAAGCAAAATTAGAGGTTAATCTCACCCATGAACACAGATACAAGATTCCTACACAAAATACCAGAACAACAAAATCCTACATATAAAATGACCAAGTTAGGGATATGCCAGGTTGGTTAACAGCTAATGCTATTCTGGGACCTCCCTGGTGGCGCAGTGGTTAAGAATCCACCTGCCAATGCAGGGGACACGGGCTCCATCCTTGGTGTGGGAAGATCCCATGTGCCGCGGAGCACCTAAGCCCGTGCGCCACAACTACTGCGCCTGTGCTCTAGAGCCTGCGAGCCACAACTACTGAGCCCACGTGCCACAACTACTGAAGCCCGCGTGCCTAGAGCCCGTGCTCCGCAACAAGAGAAGCCACCGCAATGAGAAGCCCGCTCACCGCAACAAGGAGTAGCCCCTGCTCACCACAACTAGAGAAAGCCCGCCCATCAATGAAGACCCAAGGCAGCCAAAAAACAAAAACAAAAACAAAAAACACAATGCTATTCTGTAAATGTGGCAAACTATATGTCAATAGACATTATGAACATTTGATAAAATTCAATATTCATTCATGTTCACATCTACTACAATTGTTACCCCCAAACCGGGTTCACCTCTTGATGAGTGTTGAGCCAAAAGACACAACCAAGCCAAAAAGAGGGAAGGATGTATTCCTTGCAGCCAGTAAGGGGAACAGCAGGATCTTTCCCAACGCCAAAAGTGAGGAAGTTTTAAGCTAAGGGTACATGCATATTCATGAGGGGGCTTTGGTGGTTGACGCAAGTCACATGGCTCAAGGTCATCATTCCATCCTCCGCCTGGGTGGGGGTCTTAGCTCTTGCAGAACTCAAAAGATGTGTGTCAGATTATTACTTACATCCCTGGAGGAAGAACTAGGACTCTGCTTTATCGCCGAACTACCATTCTTAACCGCTTTTCCTTTGTTCCTGCATTCTCTCACTTCCCTTAAGATCCTTAATTACTGAGACCTGTTCATGGGCAAGCATTGGGGCCAGGCTTCGATCCCAACACGGCTTCGGCCAAAAATGGCTTTTTCTTATTTAAAGTTTTGGCCATGAACTCAGGACAAGTATGGTTAATAAACAGGTTATGCGGGAGACAAACTTCCACCCACCCCAGGCCAGGTTCTTGGAGGACTCTGCACAGGAGAAAGACTCTGTATAGGCGGAAGGCAAAACTGGACATCTCTGACAAGACAACAGGGAGTTCCCTCCCTCGGCCCCCCAGCAGGGAAGCATATCCTAAGAGTACACCTGCTTAGATACAGCTAAGAGCTTCTGTGACTCTGAAGGCTCCATGGAGAAAGCTAAATCAAGACACAACTGGAAGAAATCTGCAACATACACATTCGAAAAAAGGCTGCTATTCAAAATTTATTTTTTAAAAAACTCCTACAAAGCGGGAATTCCCTGGCGGTCCAGTGGTTAGGACTCCACGTTTCCACTGCTAGGGTTCAATCCCTGGTCCGGGAACTAAGATCCTGCAAGCCGTGCAGTGCAGCAATAAATAAATGTTTAAAAAATAATAATAAATAAAACTCCTACAAAGCAATGAAAAAAATACATCGGGGGAAAATTTTTTCTTGAACAATTAACAAAAAAGGACATCAAATAATGAATAAGCACATGAAAAGATGCCCAACCACAGGCATACTCAGAGAATGGAACACTAGTCAGCAGTGAAAATTAAACCACAGCGGGGCCGCAGGTTGGATGAATGTGTCAAGGTGTCAACACGAAGAAGACAGACACACCCACATCACTCACGCGAAACACACGATATGATACCGTAACATTAAGTTCAAGCCAGGCAAAACCAAACTGTACTGCTGAAAAACGCCTATACAACTGATAAATCACAAGGAATGGCAGAGAAGTGATCACCTCCCAAAGTGAGCGAGGGGAGAGGGCAAGGGTTGTGATCCGGAACAGGTGGGGGAGGTCTCTGGACACAACTTTATTCTGTTTCTCTTGTACACGTTATATATAAAAAAAACAACTATCAACTACAATAACGGGACAGTCACTGCGACAGTAGTTGGGGAACGTTTAAACAACTACGGCGGCGCCTCAACATTTTGAAAAACTACTTACTTTGCGCGCAAAGCGACACAATTTACCGTTAAGGAAAACAAGCAGAGAACAAGTCGGACAGACCCACTGATGAGAACGATGCAAGAACACGAGCGTGTGGCAAGAACCCAGTGCGCAGGGTGACCGAACCGGGTGGGTACCCCGACAGGTGAAAGCAAGAAAACCGAGGTGGGCGCTGAGCCCGAGGCGGGCCCCCGACAGCCCGACCCCCCCTCCCCCCGTCCGGGCACCTCGCCCGCGGCTCCGACAGGTGCAGGCGGGCAGCTAGGGCTCGCGTCCACCGCGGGGGGGCGGTGAGGAGGGGGAACGGGTCCGCGAACTACGAGGGTCCGAGGGGCGGGAGGGGGGAGGGGAGGTGAGGGAACGGGAGTGGGGGAGGAGGGTCCGCTAGGGTCGGCGTCTCGGGTCCCGGGTAGGCGCGGCCCCGAGGGGGAGACCGGCCCCGCGTCCGCACCGCCGCCCGCCTCACCTCGTCCACCGTGCGGCGCGGGAGGTGCAGCGTCCCGAGCAGCAGCTTGAGCTTCACGGCCGACGAGAGGCCGTGGAAACAGAGGCGGATGTTGTCGATAACCGCAGCCGTGAGCAGGGACGCGATGCTGGGCGGCGCCCACAGCTCGTCCGTGGCCCCCAGCTTGTTGTGCAGCCACAGGCCCGTGTCGCTCTCCCGCATGGACGCCATCTTGAGGGGGAAAAAGCCGGCCACTGCCGAGCCGGCATCTTATGAGGACACCTACGCGCCCGCGGCGAGGACCCTCAACATGGCGGCGCCCGCAGGGCGAGCGGCTGTGACGTCACCAGAGGAGGCGGGGCCTCGGAGAGACGATTCGCGGCGGCGCGAGGACCGGCCGCCGGCCGCCGTAACGTAACATGGCGGCGACCGTGGCCCGATCTCGAGGGCCGCGGAAGATGACGTTAGCAGAGGAGTGGGCTGGCTCGGCCGACCTACGCCCCCTTCAGCCCTGAAGTGGACAGAGCCCCGACGCGGCGGCTGGCGAGGGGCCCCGCCCCTCCACGGACGGCCGCCGGGGGGCGGCCAGGACGCCGGGTTCCCGCGCCGCTGGGAGCGAGGTTGTCGAGGTCAGAAGAACATTTAGGGAAATATTTGCCAAATAGAGTCGGGTGGGGTCCAGCTCTCGTCCGTTCCCTAGACAGCCCGCGTGCGCTGACCACCTGCGACGTGCCTGGCACAGTTCGAGTTGCTGGGGACACAGTGGTGAGCGAGTCGGGCCCAAACCTTCGCCCTTGCGGGGTCGGCGATCCAGAGGAGGCGGGCGGGGGGACCGAGTGACGGGAGTGCCGCATACCCTGCACATCAGGCCTGCAGGCTCCTGGGCGAGCTTTCTCAAGCCTGGCAACCTCTCTGGTCCCCAGTGCTTTGTCCCAAGACAGGACTGAGTGATGACGCCCGCGGCTGACCCGCGTCCTCGGGCTTAGCTGCAGGCGGCCTTCTCCAGGCACCGCGGCCCCGCACCTACCGGGTCTGGGCCTGCCCTTTCCAGATGCCAGAACGGGGTGGGGGGGACACCAGCGGTCCGGCCCCCAGGGAGTCAGCCCTGCCTTGGGGGGCGGGTCTTACCAGCCACAGACCCCAGCCACGCTTGTGCATAATCAAGGACAGCACAGAACTGGGGCTTCAGCCCACAGCGGTGCCCTCTCCCTGGAGGGAGGGAGCCCCTGCCTGGCTGACCCCTTTGTTCACCTCTTTGTTCCCCGCAGGCCGGCTTCCTTGCCTGCGCCCAGAGATCTGTGTCATAGCGCCCAGAATCGGGCTAGTACCTCTTGTGGATGAGGACAGCAAACTTGGAGGTGCTCCCAAGCTTGTTGGCAGACCGAGAGGGGTGGGGACTGGTGTACCAGGTGTGGCCGGGGCCCTTTTCCGAGGAGGGCACGCTGCCCCTCAAGTGAAAAGAAGTCGCATGCAGTGAGCAGGAGAAAGGGTGCCCCAAACGGGGCAGCTCGTGGTGCAGGGGGGGCCCCCAGCCCGGCCTCCTGGCTCCTCCCGTCCCAGCCGCTATATCTCTTCCTCTGCCCCCTCCCACCCACAGCTTGGACCCGGACCTCATCATCTCCGGAAAGAGTACCTGTGTACGAGCCCCCCTTCAGATCCCCCTCTGCCACCAGAGCCACAGCGCCCCAGCCTTTCCACTTCATCCAGACCTGTGAAGGGAGAGGGTCAGGGAGCACCCAGTGCCTCACCCGTCTTCAGGTACCTGGGCGGTGGAGAGGTCAGCAGTCCAGACCCTTCCCATCAAGCCTGCTGTCCTCCGAGATTGGAGTGAGGCCCGACTCTGCTTTTATTCTACTTGAGTCGGTTTTTCTTCCTTCCGCCAGCAATCCCGAAGCCCAGCACTACGACGTGTTGAAACTGTGTCCTGATGTGTGTGTCAGACATAAAGTACTGTTACGTGTATGTTGGTGTCTTCGGTGGACAGGTGCGATTGTGCTGATCTTGTATCCACATTTTAGCTTTCCATCCCCTTAGGATGAAACCCTCACCTTGCTTCCAGTTGCCCCACCCTATGGACAGTCTACAGTGAGGACCCTCCTACAAGGTCCTCTCAGACTACATGTAAGAGTCTGGGAGGTGCATACCCCAGAGTCGGGGTGTTGGCCAGAGGTCACCAGGTAGTGTTAAAGAGGGCTGTTAAAAGTTCTCTAGGCGGACTGTGCTGGTTCACTTCCCACAGTTGACACAGGCTTGCGAGAGCCAATTGCTGAATTTTCAGGAATTTTATAAGCTTGTCATTAAACACTGCCATTGTTAAAAATGTAACTTCAGGGCTTCCCTGGTGGTGCAGTGGTTGAGAATCCGCCTGCCAATGCAGGGGACACGGGTTCAAGCCCTGGTCCGGGAAGATCCCACATGCCACAGAGCAACTAAGCCCGTGTGCCACAACTACTGAGCCTGCGCTCTAGAGCCCACGAGCCACAACTACTGAAGCCTGTGTGCCTAGAGCCCGTGCTCCGCAACAAGAGAAGCCACTGCAATGAGAAGCCCGTGCGCCACAACGAAGAGTAGCCCCCGCTTGCCGCAACTAGAGAAAGCCCATGCGCAGCAACAAAGACCCAATGCAGCCAAAAATAAAATAAGTTTTTAAAAAAATGTAACTTCATTTTATTGTATTCATTTTACCCATTTCTGTCTGTCTGTTGTAACTGACTGGGATGGCGGAGGTCTGTATAACGTTGTACACCGCGCTTCTCATCGAACCCCACTTTCACAGATAACACACTGGCAGCTCGAACGCAGCAAAGATGGGAGTACTTACACCACGGATATTGGCAAATGCCACAGATCGGGGCTTGATTGTCTAGACTTAAAGTGATAGAATGCTAACAATGAAGATTAAACTTAAAAGTATGTTGTGTCCGTAGTCATTACATTGTAAATAGCACACACACGATGTATAAACATATTCTGTAACCTAATTTCTTTCCTCAGTGGAGTACATGTCCAGTGAACCCAAACATCTTTAGTTTTTCTCTAATGAAAAGCAAAAGTAGCAAAACTTAGGCTTATTTAGCAGTTAGTGTTCCAGTGTCTTATTTGGGAATGACCTGGGTACTCGAGGAATTCCTGCTGTGAATGGAAGATATTACCTTTCAATATGTCATGTCAGTAAACAAAGGATGTTGTAGCCATCAGTCACTACAGCCGCATCCCGGACGGTGAGCCACGAGGGAGCTCAGGATGGAGACAGGACGCCACCGTCAAACCGTCAGCTGCTGCATCTGCCCTGACCCGCACAGTGCACCCAGAGGAAACTCAGGCTGCCAAAGCATGGGATACTGGCCCCAGATGACTACAATGCGTAGCAAAGGAATGATTTCATTAACAGTGATCCTTTGAAGCTCTGACTACCTGGTCTTTGTTGCAAAATACCCTTTGCATCCTGGCCCCTCCCTCACCTCTTCAGAGCAGTCTCTCTGCGTTATCTGAGATGCTGTGTCCTGGACTTAAGTCCTCAGTTTTGTCCACCAAATAAAACAACTCAACTTTTAGGTTGTGCTTTTTTTTTTTTTTTTTTTTCAGTCTACACCATCTAACTTAGTTTAGCAGTTCCAAGTTACTAAAAATCTGGAGGAACCATTTTAAGAAGACAGTCCTAGAATATAATTATTCCTAAAGAGTTCATCTAAAAACTCTTACCTCATATACATTTAATTTACTTAAAAGTTTTGACTTGGCCTCTGTGCACCAGTGCCAAATCAAATCTTGGAGGTAGAGTTTTGGGTGAAGTAGTAAAGAATGGCTTTATTGCTTTGCCAGGCAAAGGGGGACACAGGGGCTCATGCCCCTCAAAACTGTCCCAACCCGGGAGGATTTGGTGAGTTTTATAGCAACGGTTCAAAGGCAGGTTGCTGATAAGGATCAGAGTGTGTGCAGGGCCTGCGCTCCTTTATCCTTTAATCTGGCCTCAGGTGGTCTCTTGATGAGCTTCCCTGGAATGAAGAATGCTAACATCTTCCATTTGTTGGGGGTTTTAGTTCTGTAAAGAGCTCAAAGATATTGTTATGTGCATCCCTTGAGGGGGAACCAGGACCCTGCCCCAAGGCTGCACCATTGTTTCTTGGCCACTCCTCCCTTACTTCTGCATCCCCTCCCTTCCCTGATTAGCAACTGTTCAAATCTGCCCCTTGGGACTCAGGGAAGGTCATGGAGGCTGGAGTCTGATCTCTACAAACAAGAAACGGGGGACAAAGAAAGGTTTGAATGCCCAGGAGTCTCACAGGGTCCTGCTCTGTTTGAGTTTTATCATATCAAGTTATTTTTCTTGCTGACAAGTTTTGTAACAGGAATAATCAGATCTTACTGACAAGTTTTGTAACAGGAATAATCAGATCTTAATTGGACTTGTAGTAAAGCTAATACAATAAAAGTGTTACACTTAATGCTGGTGAGTCTAAAGGCGTGTCTGTATTAATTAAACCAAACTTGTTTTCATTCATTAAAAATTAATCCTAGATGATATGATCCTGAAATTCATTTAGGTTAGTCTTATATTTCTGAGTATCTACGTAAGCACTTAATTTCCCTTAAGCCAATTAAATAGAGCTCTTTTACAAATTAGTTTTGGCAATACCACACATCTACAAAACACACATGCATAGATACATACAAACAGAGACCCTGCACTTCTGAAACCAAGCAGAACCCTGTGGGGCTCCTGGGCATGAAAGCCTTTCTGTGTCCCCCATTTCTTGTGTGTAGGAAATAGACTTCAGCCTCCACCACCTTCCCTGAGTCCTAAAAGGCAGGTCCAAACAGTTGCTAATCAGGGAAGGGAGGGGATGCAGAGACAAGGGAGGAGCTGCCAAGAAACAATAGTGCAGCCTTGGGGCAGGGTCCTGCACCACAACTACTGAGCTCGTGTGCCTCAACTAAAGAGCCTGTGTGCCACAAAGTACAGAGCCCAGGTGCTCTGGAACCCGTGTGCCACAACTAGAGAGAAGCCCACCCACTGCAACGAAAGATCTTGCGTGCCTCAACGAAGATCCTGCGTGCTGCAACCAAGACCCAATGCAGCCAAAAATAAGAAAATAAAAATAAATAAATAAGGGACTTCCCTGCTGTCCAGCGGGTGGGACTCCGCGCTCCCAATGCAGGGGGCCTGGGTTTGATCCCTGATCAGGGAACTCGATCCTGCGTGCATGCAGCAACCAAGAGTTCATGTGCCGCAGCTAAGTAGTCCGCGTGCCGCAGCTGAAGATCGGGCTAAGACCAGGCGCAGCCAAAATAAATAAATAAATGATAAATAAATAAATCTTAAAAAAATAAAATGAAATGAATAATACCAATTTCCATGTATGGTCATATGGCCTACCACTTTATTTTTTATTATTATTATTTTTTTTGCGGTACACGGGCCTCTCACTGTTGTGGCCTCTCCCGTTGTGGAGCACAGGCTCCGGACACGCAGGCCCAGTGGCCATGGCTCACGGGCCCAGTCGCTCCGCGGCATGTGGGATCTTCCCGGACCGGGTCACGAACCCGTGTCCCCTGCATCGGCAGGCGGACTCTCAACCACTGCGCCACCAGGGAAGCCCTGGCCTACCACTTTATTTTTAATTTTTGAAACATGACCATAAACCTTTATGAAAAATTATAACAAGGTCTTCATTTCATTTACTTTTAGCTATGTCATAAATACCAGAAGAGAAACTGGATGGTTTGTGAGGAAAGAGAAAACGTTTTCCATAAAGCAAATTTAGAAATCCTTCCCTTTTGGCTCCGTTTTCTGATCCCCCTTCACTGTGTTGAAGAGAGATCAAGTTCTTCCAGGTTTTTGCTTAGGTGGGTGGTTTCCAGACTGACCAGACTCTCCAGGTCCAGGTGGTTCCTGCACAGCGCTTTCCGGTCACTGGATCTATGACTTGTCCAACCTTGAAAATGGTCTCAGCCAGTTCACGCTCCACATGCTTTGTTCGCGGGACAGGTAGAGCTCTGAGAAGCACAATACCCCCACGGTGCACTGCTGGAGAGCATCGTGGGCAAAGTAGGTTTTTCGCTTATTAAGATACTGGTCCTCTGGATAAAATCCTTTTGGAGATTCAGCTCAAATGTCTTATATAATCAAGAACGCTCTCCTTCAGCAACCTCTAATAAACAGGGATCCAGAACAAGCCTGGTCACTGTCACTTCAGCAGTTGTTTGCGTTGCTGTCCCGTGACAGCACTTGGCATGGACAGATGAACGAGCTATTGACATTATGTGGCTTTGGTCACCTGGAAGGCTCCCACATGGCAGCCTATCACTTTAAATATCTAAACATACTGGACAAAATATGAAACAAAGGTTTTCAGGCAGTAGACGACAGGCACTGCAGGACAGTGATCCTTGGGAGAAGGGAAACAGCAAGGTGAGTTCCGTGGTTGGCCAGCCTGCCCCTGGAGGAACGTCCCAGGCTGCAGGACACGGAGGAAGAACCCAAATAAAGCTGGCTATGCCCGTGGCTTGAAGAGACAGAGTTCAGCATCCGGGGAGCCCAAGGTGACTGGAACTTTTCGGGCAGAGTTGCAGAGGGAAAAGGCAAAGCTCTGGGGCTCTGCAGTGTGTCCCCTCCAGTTCTCAGCACATACAGAAGTGCCCCGAGGCTGGGAAAGACCCTGGAACAGGGAAAGTGGAACAATGCTCAGAGTTCACGCGGGCCAGAAAGAGGTTCCCGGTGGCCACGGGCACTGAGTAGAGTGCTCAGAAAGCCACTGCTTAGTATTAAGGGCAAACTGGCTCAGACTCAGGGGTTTTCTGAGCCCACCTAACGAAACCTAAAAGGAAGATCCAAAGGATCAAATTATTTCCAAGTAACTAACTGCATTCCAGAACAAAGCTCAAAAACATATAAAGAAGAAAAAAATCCCAATGACCCAACACTATAAAAATTACAATATCTGGCATCCGATAAAATTACCATAAACGTAAAGGAGCAGGAAAATACAACTCATAATAAAGGGGAAAAAATCAATCAATTGGACCAGAACCAGAAATGAGACAGATAATAGAATCAGTAGACAAGGGCAGTAAAGTTTATTATAACTATCTGGAATATCCAGGAAGGTAGGAGAAAGATTAAAAGATGTTAAGTAGGGCTATAAAAGACCTCAAATGAGAATACATGTCCAGGGACTTCCCTGGTGGCACAGTGGTTAAGAATCCACCTGCCAATGCAGGGGCCACGGGTTTGAGCCCTGTCCGGGAAGATCCCACATGCCAAGGGGCAACTAAGCCCGTGCGCCACAACTACTGAGCCTGCGCTCCAGAGCCCGCGTGCCACAACTACTGAAGCCCGTGTGCGACAACTACTGAGCCCGAGCACCATAACTGCTGAAGCCCGCATGCCTAGAAACCATGCTCCACAGCAAGAGAAGCCACTGCAATGAGAAACCCGAGCACCGCAACGAAGAGTAGCCCCCGCTCGCCACAATTAGAGAAAGCACACGTGCAGCAACGAAGACCCAAAGCAGCCATAAATAAATACATAAATAATAAAATAGAAAATGCATGTCCATACAAAGACTTGTATGTGAATATCCACAGCAGCTTTATTTGTAATAGCCAAATACTGGAAATTATCCAAATGTCTATCAACGAGTGAATGCACGAACAAATTGTGGTTTTTCCACACAATGGAACACTACTCACCAATAAAAGGGACGCACTATTGGTGCGCCCAACGGCATAGACAAATCTCAAAATAATTTTACTAATTTAAGGAAGACAGACAAAAAATAGAATATATTGTATGATTCCACTTACATAAAATTGTAGAAAATGTAAGCTAGCAACAGAAAGCGGATTGGTGGTTATCTTGGGGGAGGTACCAGTGAGAGGTAGGAGGGGAGATTGCAAAGAGAGATGAGGGTGTTTGGGTGGCAGTGGGTATGTTCCTTATCTTCATGGTGGTAATGGCATCACACGTGCATGCTGACCTTCAAAATGAAACAGTTGTTTTACCAGCAAAAATGGGCTTACTCGGGAATAGCAGAGAATTGTGACTTGGGACAAGCATGCTATACAAAGGCCAAAGGCAAGTCTAACCAAGGAGAGGAACATTATTTTACAGAGAAAAAGGAGGAAGTTGGGAGGGGTTGTTTTGAACCAAAGTCCATTGGAGAAAAGTGAGAGTTCAGAGTGGTGATGGATTCTGTCTGAGCTTCTGGGGAAGTGGATTTCTTGTAGGAGATGCCCTGTACATCTTTTCCTGTGGGGACCTGTAATTGATGATTCTTCCTGTGACCAACTTTGAGTGGTACTGCATGAGAGCTCCCCCTTCTGGCCTCCTGACTCCATTTCAGTGAGGTTTCCCTTTATTAATTTTCACATGTATACATCAAAATCGATCTAATTGTGTATTGCATGTCAATCACACCTGAATGAACCTATAAAAGAGTGACAAAATAAATTTAATAATACTTTCAGCCTCCTACCAGATCCTTTGGGTATTTTGTCCAGAGCACTTTAACTCTATTAACCCCTCCCTGATTTATATGTTGCCACATATTTTAATTCTATCTTTTTATTATTGTTTAGTGGAGTCATGGCTTCTTTATACTATATTTACCCCCAGATTTTCCTCTTACTTTGCCCCCGAGTGAGTTCCAGATCTTCTATCTAGGAGCTCTTTATCTCAGCCTGAACTACATCCTTTAGAATTTCCTTCCTAAGGACATTCTGTCTCTGAGTAAACGTGTGTTTATTTTGTCTCATTCTTTGTTTAAAAATATAAGTAATCTTTTTTTTTTAGTAAATACATACAGAAATGTGCAGAAATCATAAATATACAGTTGAACTTCCACAAAGTAAGCACACTGTGTCTCCAACATCTGAATCAAGAACCAGAGTATGACCCACGCCTTGGAATCACCCCTGCACCCCTCCCAATATAGTCCTTTTAACGTGCTTGTATTTGTTGAGGAGTTTTGCATCGATGCTCGTGAGGACTGTTGGTCTGCAGTGCTTCTCCGGCCTTGGTATCAGGTAGTGCTGGCTTTATGGAAGGAGTTAGGAAATATTTCATACTCTTCAATTTTTTGGAAAAGTTTGAGAAGGATTGGTGTTAATACTTCTTTAAGTGTTTGCTGGAATTCACCAGTGAAGCCATCAGATCCAGGGCTTTTCTTTGTTGGGAGATTTTTGATTATTGATTCAATCTCCTCACTAGTTATGGGTCTATTCGGAATTCCTATTTCCTCATGGTTTCGTCTTAGTAGGTTTTGTGCTTCTAGGAATTTGTCCATTTCATCTAGGTTATCCAATTTGTTGGTGTACCGTTGCTCACTCTCTTGTAATCCTTTTATTTCTGTTGAATTGGTAGTGATGCCTCCACTTTCATGTATGATTTTAGTGAACTGAGTCTCTTCTCTCTTTTTCTAAGTCCGTCTAGCTAACAGTTTGTCAATTTTGTTGGTATTTTCAAAGAACCAACTTTTTGTTTCATTGATTTTTCTCTATTGTTTTTCTATTCTCTATTTCATTTCTCTCCACCCTAATCTACCCTTTATTTCTTTACTTCTAGTTTTTTGTTTTGTTTTGTTTTGTTTTGGCTGTGCCTCGCGGCTTGTGGGATCTTAGTTCCCCAACTAGGGATCGAACCCGTGCCCTCGGCAGTGAACCTGCCAAGTCCTAACCACTGGACCACCAGGGAATTCCCTCCTTCTGCTAGTTTTAGGTTTAGTTTGTTCTTCTTTTTCTAGCTCCTTAAGTTGTAAAATTAGGTTGTTGGTTTGAGATCTTTTTAAAAAATGTATTTATAGCTCTAATTTCCCCCTTATCACTGCTTTCGTGGTGTCCCATAAGTTTTGGTATGTTTTGTTTTTGTTTCCATTCCTCTCCAAGTAATTTCTAAGTTCCCTTTCGATTTCTTCTTTGATCCTTGGGTTCTGTAATGTTCCACTTTTCCTTCTGTTATTGATTTCCAGCATCATCCTGTTCTGGTCAGAGAATGTACTTTTTATGGTATCTAGCTTTGAAAATCTACTGATGGGAATTCCCTGGTGGTCCAGCGGTTGGGATTCTGTGCTCTCGCTGCCGAGGGCTCGGGTTTAATATCTGTTCAGGGAACTAAAATCCCGCAGGCCACACAGCACGGCCAAAAGAAAAAAACCTGTTGAGACTTAATCAGTGACTTAATATATGGTCTCTCCTGGAAAGCGTCCCATGTGCACCTGAGAAGGATGTGTGTACTGTTGTCACTGGGTGGAGTGTCCTGGGCATGACTGTTAGATCTGGTTGGTTTACTGTGTTGCTTAGGTCCTCTGTTTCCTTACTTATCTTCTGTCTGGTTGTTCTATCCAATATTATGAGTGGGGTATTGAAGTCTCCAACTGTTATGGTAGAACTGTGTTTCTCTCTTTAATTCCATTAGTTTTTGCTTCATGTATTTTCATGGTCTGTCATTAGGTGTGTAAACATTTATATTTGTCATATCTTTTTGCCGTATCAAGCCTTTTATTAACGTGTAATGTCCTTCTTTGTCTCTTGTAAACTTTTTCGATTTAAAGTCTATTTTGCTTGATATCAGTTTAGCCACCCCTGCTCTCTTTTGGTTTTTTTTTGCAGGGAGTACCCTTTTTCATCCTTTCACCTTCAGTCTATTTGTGTCTTTGGATTTAAAGCGAGCCTCTTGCAGGCAGCATAGAGGTAGGTCACGTGCTTTTATCCATTCTGCTTGGGTTCTCCAAGGCGTAAGATGAGGACGCTTCCTGCTAGGGATCATCTGAATTTTCTTCTGCCACTTGCCACGAGAATCATCACGAGTCCAGAACCATTTCCAGATAGTTTCCTTGTCTACACTTTCCTGGCGTATCCCGGAGCAGCTTCATGCCGGAGCCAGCTCTTGTGTTACAACCCTTCTTCCCTTCACCCTCAGTATCAAGACAGCTCACTGCCAGGCCTGCAGGCCAGGAGAGGAGGCCTGGGCTTACTTCTGGTGTCCCTTCCCTGCTGAACTAGCGGTGTGTGTGCATCAGACTCACTCTGGACCTAAACCGCTAACCCCAGAGCCACGAAGCTCAGACTCTCATGCCTCTTCTCCCAGCTCTGTTTGCTGGCAGGGCCTGGGCAGAGTTAACCTGATGACCTCTGCCCCTTGAACCCACCCCCGCCAGTCCCTCCCCACCACCTGCGGGGTCACTGGCAACTCACCTGGGCTCCACCTCCCTTGGCGGGGGAGGTAAGTGGAAAGGGGAGGTGAGGGTTGGCGGGGAAGAGGTGAGGGTAACCTGACTGCTGAGAGCTGGGGGCAGTGGGCAGATCTGCTCTGGACAGGGGAGAAGGTCCCCGAGAGGCTGTCCTGGGCAGAGCCCATGGCAAGCACGAGCAGCCTCTTCCCAGTGTCTGATGAGACGCCACTGGACCCCCACCTCTGCCCCACAGTGGTGGCGGCCAGGGAGAGTCTGGAGGGGATGAGGGCTCTGGGGCGTCAAAGGGATTCATGCCCAGAGCGTCCTGGTCATTGTGCAGGCCACGTTCATGCTGACTTCTGTGCTTCAATCTCCAGCTGGACAGCGGCTCGGAACCCAGGCCCCACAAGGCGTTCACCCTGCACCCTTTCACTTGCCCACCCCGAGGGCTGCTCCTTTCCCCAGCTGCCCACACGGCCCTCCTCCCACTTCCTGCCCCCTTTGTCCCATCCGGTCCAAGCCCTGGACAAGCAGCTCCTCCCAGGCCTGGGCTGCACAGCCAGCGCCTCTCTGCCTGCGTAGGCCCGTCTCCTGCTCACCTGGGCCCGCGCTCACGCAGTCACACTTCCTGCGCATCTTCTGAGCACCCGGTAGGGAGGGCCTGGCCTTCTGGTGAGAAGATACAGACCGGGGCTCCTCAACTGCTGCTCCGTCCACAGTTTGGGCTGGATCATCCTTTGTGGGGTCGTCCTGCTTTGCAGGATGCTTAGCGGCACCCTTGACGTCTACCCAGTGGGTTCAGTAGCACCTCTCCTCCCAGCTGCGACCATCCAAAATGCCTCCAGATGCCAAGTATTCCTGAGGGCAAAACTGCCCCCCACCCCCAAGAGCTCTGGATACAAGGAACGATCAACGTACTTAATAAATTACATAGTGAGTCAGGTGAGTGTGTAAGGAAAAGGAAAAATGTAGGACGGGGTAAGAGGGACTGGAGAGGATGGGATGGTGTTATGGACTGTTCCCATCCACCCCCCCCCCAATTCATGTGTCGAAGCCTTAATCCCCAAGGTGGCTGTATTTGGAGATGTGGCCCCTAAGGAAGGAAACAGGCTAAATGAGGTCAGTGGGGTGGGGCCCTGATCTGATAGGATTAGTGTCCTTTTAGGAAGAGACACCAGAGGCTTGCTCCCTGGATGTCTCTCCTCTGTTTTCTCTGTAGTACACAGGATGGGTGGGCTGGCTCTCACAGAGAAGGAAATACTTGAGCAGAGCCTCAAGGGAGAGAGGAAGAAGGCTGTGGCATCCTTGGAAACAGGTGGGCCCAGCTCGAGGAAAGGCCCTGGGGCAGGAGCAGCAGAGTGTCCCCAGCGGCCTGGCAAGGAGGTTATGTGGCTGGCATGGCGTGGGCAGGTAAGGGGTGGGAGGGAAGGTTGGCAGGCAGACAGCCTCCCAGCCACATCAGGGCTTGGACTGTCACTGTGGTGAGACGGGATCCATGGAGGGCTGTGAGCAGAGAGGGGGCAGCATCCGTTGATGACTGAAAAGGGCCTTCTGTCATAGCAGCACTAGTCACAACAGCAAAAGCATGGGAGCACCCACACGTGAATGGAAACAAAATGCGGTCCATACACACAGTGGAATATTATTCAGCCTTAAAAAGGAAGGGAATCTCGACACCTGCTAAAATGTGGGTGAACCTTGAGGACATTCTGCTCAGCGAAACAAGCCAGTCACAAAAGGACAAAATACTGTGCATTTCCACTTATATGAGGTCCCCGGAGGAGTCAAAGACACAGAGACAGAAAGTAGATGGTGGGTGCTAGGTGCTGGGGGAGAGAGGAATTAGTGTTTAATGAGGACGGAGTTTCAGTGTGGGAAGATGAAGAAATTCTACTCATGGGTGGTGGTGATGGCTGCACAATATGGTAAATACTGTGAACCATACTTAATGCCACTGAACTGTACACCTAAAAATAGTTAATATGGTAAATTTTATGTTATATTTATTTTACCACAATTTAAAAAAGAAAATAAGAAAGGTCCCTCTAGCTGTCTTAGGGCAACTGGACCACAAGGAGGTGAGCTACACAGAGATGGTGAGAGGGCTCAAGAGTCCAGGTGAAGGGCTTCCCTGGTGGCGCAGTGGTTAAGCATCCACCCGCCAATGCAGGGGACGCGGGTTCAAGCCCTGGTCAGGGAACTAAGATCCCACATGCCACAGGGCAACTAAGCCCATGGGGCAACTGAAGAGCCCGCGTGCCACAACTAAAGAGCCTGCACACCACAACTGGAGAGGCTGTGCCCGGCAACTAGAGAAGCCTGCATGCCGCGACGAAGATCCTGCTTGCTGCAACTAAGACCTGATGCAGCCAAAAATAAATAAATAAAATATTTTTTAAAAAAAAGAGTCCAGGTGAGGGGCAGTGTGGACCAGGGGTCTGGAGCCTGGCTCGGAGAATGATTCTGGTGGCTCTGAGAGTGGAGTGCACAGGATTTCTAAAAGGACTGCTGTGGGTTTGGTCTGAGCAGCTGCCAGGATGGACTGCCCTCACCAGAGATGGGGAAGGCTGTGGGCAGTTGTTGGGCTTTATTCTGGGGGGAAGAGGGACAGCAGATTTGGACATGCTGACCTTGAGAAGTCTATTCTCCAAGTGGAGACTTGGACCTCTCCAAGTCCAGGGCAGCTGGGTGGGACACCTGGAACTGCATGGCTGGTTTTTACAGCTGCGATTGGACAAGGTCACAAAGGACATGGCCCTGAGGAGGGGACATGAAGAGGTGGGGGGCGAAGATGGAGCAAGGGGGGGGGGCACGGGGCCACTGATGGCCAGTGGGGAGGCCTGAGGACTGGTCCTTGGATGCTTTAGGTGGGTCAGGGCAGTGCTGGCTGGACAGGTGTGGGCTCAAGACAGAAGGAGAGAAACTGCACAGCCAGGAGAGGTGATGGGGGGAGGCAGGGGCTCACGAAGTTTGTCTTATTGGGATGTGAAAGAAATCACAGCCTACTCGCTGAAGAGCCAGTGGGGAAGGAAAATCCGTACCCTTGGGGAGGGGAGAGGGAGGAGGACGCAGGCTAGGGTGAGGGATGGGGGGCGGGGCGGGGGGCGGAGAAGAAGTGTGTGGCCGGGCACTCAGGACCCGGGCAGCCCTGGGGTTCCGCCCGGCGGACCGGTGGCGCGGTCCCCTCGGTAGAGAAGCACAGTTGCGGGGAGGATGCGGCCAGGGGCTCGAGGGTGTGCGGGGCAGGGATGGTCAGGCTGGGCCGCGCCGGGGAAGCGGGAGAAGGGACACTCTGATGGATCCACGCGTCCGCAGCTGTGCCTCCCACCGCACCGCCGCCGAGGTCTCCCCGAGCCTTGCCCGTGCGCGCGCAGGGACAGCGGGGCAGGAGCCGGCCGCGATCCGGAGGCAGCGGGACGGAACGACAGGTAGAAAAAGCCCCTGCCGTGTGGCGCCCTCCGGCCACACGTCCCAACCCAGTGGCCCCTCGGGGCTGCTGCTCAGGTCGGCCGCCGCGCCCCACCCCACTTGGGCACTGGGCTCCGGATAAAGGGCGCGGAAATGCGCACGTCCGGGAATGCCGCCCGCTGGCCCCCGAGCCCCTGCGCCGGGCCGGCCCGCGTTTCCGGAGGCCCCCCGCCCAGGCCCGGGCTGCAGCGCGAGCCTGACCCTGAGCCCGACGTGGGGGAGAGAGTGGCGCTCACGAGCACTGCCCCCTCCCCTAGGTCAGCAAACCCTCGTCCGGTCGGGGCCTTGGTCATCCCATCCCGTGCCGGGGCGACAGCTGACCCAAGGCCCGGGGGTGGGGCAGAGGGCATCTGGCCCGGCGCTGCCCACCAGGAAGGGGGCCGGGCGCTGCCCCGCACAGCACGGGCTCCGGCACTCAGGCGGGGACGCGGGCCTGGGCGCACTCTCCGGAGGTCGGGGCCTCTGCATCAGTGCTGCGCCTCGTAGAGACCAAGTAGACGCCAAGTGGAGACCTTCCCTCTCAGAGGGACCGGGTATCCCCCGCACGCGTGGGCCTGGCGGGGACCTGAAACCCGCGCGCATCGGGGCGCCCGCGGGGGCCACACTCGGCTCTTTACTTCCAACAACCTTGTGTGGTCACGAGGGAGCAAAGGGCATAGAGGGGCCAAGTGACCCCTCCGAGGTCATGCAGCGGGGGTGGGGGTGTGTGGCAAATAGGTGTCAGGGCGCGGAGTGGCGGAGGGGGGACCCGGCAGGCCGATAGGCTTCTCACCTGTCCCTCTCCCCTGAAGCGCAGGGGCAAGCCTGGGCCCGACTCAGGAGCGGAGAGAGCGGATCCCCACCGGCCCACGGGCCTGGGTCGCTCCTGGCCCCGATCTTCCCCGAGCAGTCCGACCCGACTGGACCCCCCTGGCCCGGGAGCAGAGGCCGCGCCTTTGCATTCACTGGCCCCTAGTCCCTGGCGTGCCTCGAGCCCCTCCCTCAGGATCGGCCCAGGGACACCCCAAGCCCCGGGACCGCCGAGCTCCCGCGGCAGATTTCCCGCTTCCTTGGCTTAATTCCGGCCGGCAGTGGCTCTGGAGGAGTTATCCAGGCGCCGCCTCCTCCAAGCAGCCCTCCCCACTCCGTGGCCTGTGGGCCTGACGGTGCTCTGGGCGCAGATCCCTCCCGGGGCTGGGCACACGGAGCCCGGGAGCCACCTCGGTCCCTTTAAGCCCGCTGTTTTCGCAGTCCCGGGGTTTCCATGACGACGACGTCTGATAGGGGACCCGGGCGGGGTCGGAGCGCATGCGCGGTGCGCGCCGGACGCCGCAAGTCTACCCGAGTCGCCGGCGCTGCTGTCGCGGCGTCCCCAACTGCGGTAAAGGCGGGGTGGGGGTTCGCTGGGCCGGGGTGGGGTGGGGAGGGAGAGGGAAGGAGTCGCTGGGCGCGGGGGGCGTGGCAGGGGTGGAGGGGCCGGGGTGGGGAGCTGCGAGACCCGGTGGGCCGAGTGGGGGGGGTTCGCTCGTCCCGGGGGGCGGGCCCTGGAGGTGGGTTCGCTGGTCCGCGGAGGTCAGGGTGGGGTAGGGGCTCGCGAGGTCGGGTTCCGGGGTGGGTGTTCGCTGGCCGGAGTTGCGGGCGCTGCTGACCCTCGGCTGCTGCAGGGCGCCCGGGCTCCCTCCGCTCGGCCATGGCCCCCTCGCCGCCGTGCAGGCCCCCTCGGTCGCCGCCGCCGCCGCTGCTGCTGCTGGTGCTGCTGAGCGTCGCGCTGCTGGGCGCCCAGGCCCGCGCGGAACCCGCCGCCGGGAGCGCCGTCCCCGCGCAGAGTAGGTGCCGCGCGCGTGTGCGGAGGGCTCCCCCCTGGCCCTGACCGCACCCGGGCGAGCGGGAGGGGCGTGGCTCGCCTTTGTTCCTAGGGTGGGCCCCGCGCCCCCTCGGGTGGGAGGTGGGGGGCGCACGGAGGCCGCTGCTCCGGTGGGTCCGGGCTGGGAGCGCGCCCCGCGTCCTGACCCGCGTCCCCCGCAGGCCGCCCGTGCGTGGACTGCCACGCTTTCGAGTTCATGCAGCGCGCCCTGCAGGACCTGCGGAAGACGGCCTGCAGCCTTGACGCGCGGGTGAGCCTCCCGAGGAGAGGAGGGTGGGGAGGAGGAACGCCCCTCTCAACCGCCACACTCAGTTTCTGGTGCCAGTGTGGGAGGGCGGGGGCAGTCCCGTTCCCCTCCTCCTCAGGGCCTCGCCGGCACTTTCCCCGGGGGTCACCCAGTCCCAGTGCAGCCTGCCCCGGGTGGAGTGCCGAGGCCCAGTGGGAGGGAAGAAACTGAGGCGGGGGAAGAGGTGGTCGGAAGGGGGTGCGTAGGGCTTGCTGGGCACGGAACGTTAGCTTGGGCGCAGCTGTCTGGGGGGCTCCTTGCCCCCGGCCTCACCTGGGGAAGGACGGGTGCGTGCACAGGGGCCAGGGGTCAGCCCCGTCAGCCGACGGAGTTTCTATTTGTGACAGATATATGTACTCCTCCTGAGAAAGGGAGAGAGCATTCCTAGAAGTAGAAAGCAGGGGAGACCCCCCTGCTCCCCTTTTCTGGCCAATTCCCAAGGGCCCGGCCTGAGACCTGTGGCGCCCCCTGGGGGCCAAGGGGCCTGAGTTTCATTGAGTCTGGAGCTGGGTTCCTGAGAGGAGCAGCCCCAGCCCACCCTGGGGGTCGGGGGAGGGGTGAGAGGGGCCCCTGAGAGCCGAGCGGAAGCTGGGAAAAGTCGTCCCGGTGTGGGGCTGAGGAGGCAGGACTGGCCCAGGACTGCAGAGGCTCCGGGCCGGGAGGGGGGCGTCTGGAGGGCAGCAGAGGTCCCCTGCCGTCAAAGTCTGCAGAGCTGGGGCTGGGGGTGTCCTCACAGAGTCCAGTTCAGGCTCGGAGAGTCTTGGGAACGGGTGGAGACAGGACTGCCAGTGGGTTTTGGGGGGAAGCCGGGAGCTGGGAGGCCCTCGGGAGCTGGGGCGGGGGCAGCGGGCGGTGCCCTGACAGCCCCGTGTTGCTCTTCAGACGGAGACCCTCCTGCTGCAGGCCGAGCGCCGGGCCCTGTGCGCCTGCTGGCCGGCCGGCCGCTGAGGACCCTCAGCCAGACTGCTTCCTCACCAATAAACACCTGGCCCGGCATGCCTGTGTCCTGTCTCCCTGCTCTGGCCACCAGAGCCCACCATCGCCGCCTTCTGGAGTCCCCAGTTGGGACTCTCTCTGGGCCTAGGTTTCTGCAGCTCTTCCGTGAGGGCTGAGGCCCTCGGGACACCTGTCCCACACCAGTGCCACAGTTGAGGGTATGCATGTCCGGCCACACTTGTGAACCTGCACCCACGGGCATGGTGGCCACGGTGAGTCCGCCTTCCAAGGACCTCTTTCCTGCCTGCTTGCACTTATTTTGAGGCGGGGGGGAGGGGAGCGGTGTAGAGGTGGCCTGGTCCCTGGAGCAGCTGCCCCGGCGCCAACCCTCCCAAGGCTCTTCTGTACCGCAGTGAGGACGCCTGTGGTCAGGGTCTCCCTGGAGGTCCAGCTGGTGGATCCCACACGGCAAGGCCACTGTGACCAAGGAGCCTGAGGGTGTCGGGAGAGGGGTGATTGGGTGGCAGGGGAGGGCTCCTCTGGGAAGAGAGGGCTGGGCCCTCCCCCCAGCTTCCACCCTGCCTGCTGGGTCCCTCCTGTGCACCCCCGCCCAGCCCCTGGGCACCAGGAGCTCCTGGCTCAGACACGCATCCACACACGTGTGCTCACAGCACCGGGTGGGAGGCCTCCCTCCCTCCCTCCCTCCCTCCGTTCATTCTGGGAATGGTTTTTAAAGTAAAAATTAATACCTTTTTTTCACAGTAACACATGCACGCTGTAAGGAACATCCCGGAACGCAGCAGGGCTGCGATTGGAAGTGGCCACTATGGGACACTTGGCCTCTCAAGGGCTTTAGTTCCCTGGTTGTGGCCGCCTCAGTGCAACGTGCCCCCCCCCCCCCGGCCCGCTTCTGCTGTCTCTGGTGGGTGGAGCCGGACACTCCTGGTCCACTGCCTGGAGGACGGCACCAGTCCCCAGCCCAGCCTGGCCTGGCCTGTCTTTGTGATCTAAATGCACGCATCTGTTCAGACCCTCTGCCCCAGGCCCTTCCCTGCCCCAACGGGCTTCCCAATCCTTGACCTTGACCTCTACTGTCCTCGGTTCTCTTCTGCTGGAACCGCCTGGCGTGCAGGGGCCGATCCAGGTGTCAGGATCACAGTGAACAAACCAGATTCCTACCTTGGCCGTGGTGGGAGGCCGAGCTCTAGGTGTCTGGTGGCGAGGAAGCCTGTGAGCTTTACATCCGGCCAGAGAACGCCTGCGGTGGGGGCTGCTGAAGCCGTGGCAGGCCTAGGCCGGCCCTCGGGCCTGGCTGTGAGCGGGGTGCAGTGGCAGGGCTCAGGATCCACCTGTCCTGGGGCCCCAGAAAGGAGCGGAGGGTGGCAGGGGCAGGTGCCTTCCCATCAGGGCGCTGCCAGACGGTGCTCATGTCCCATTGGTTGGCCTCTGTCATGTGGCCACTCCTGGCTGCCCGGCGGGCGGGACGCAGCCTGTGTTGCTGACCTGCGGCCAGATTCACAGACACAGAGGACCAGCGAGCACTTCTCAGTATGAAAAGTACTTCTAGTATAAGTACTTTTTAGTATACGCATGTCCCATGCAATATGGGACGTACTTAAATTAAAAATTATTGGTTTATCCAAAACTGAAGCTTAACTGGGCATCGTGTATTTTGTGGGCAGCCATGAACCCTTGCCCGGACTGGGGTTCCTGTTACCATAAATGATGGGGGCAGCCGAGGGTGGCCGTAGAAAGCGTCTTAGGGGAGCTGCCCTCTGGGAGGGAGTAGGGGCACAGCCCAGGCGGACGGGTGTGGAACCACAGGCAGAAGGGCCGGGGACACTGCTGTGTAGGGTCTGCCCAGCAGAGTCAGGCAGGAGGGCAGGGGGCAGCCTGAGGGACGGAGGCTTCTCGGAGCCCTGCGGGGTCTGGGCAAGCCCACGTCTATTGGAACGGGATGTTTCTGGCTGCTGGTTGAAGATGGACTCTGGTCAGGGGCAGAATCAGGGCCCGTGGGGATGTGGTGAAGCCATCAGAGCTGAAGAGGGCCCGGGGCTGGGCGGTGGCAGCGGGAACAGCAGTGAGAGGAGGAGCTGGGCTCCAGGTGTATCTGAAAGTAGAGCCAGTGGGAACTGCGGGTGTGTTTTTTTGAGAGAAAGGGATGAGGGGGTGAGGGGAAGAGGGATGGAGTTAGCAGAGAGGTCCAGGAGGCTACCGGACAGACACACCTGGGAAAGGGGCTGGAGAGAGTGAAGGCTGGGCCCCAAGTGCTGGCCGAGAGCCCTGTGGTGAGTGTGGACAGAGGAGTGATGTGCTGAGCGGGCAGGGGGATGGGAGACCCCCGAGGAGATGGGCTCTCATGAGACAGGAAGAGAACTGAGACTGGCCAGGGCTTAGGAAAGAAGTCAGCGTGTCTCACGCTCCTGACGTCAAGCAAGGCCCAAGCCTGGACCCCTGGGTCGGGCAGCCCTGGTCCTCGTCAGCCTTGCCAAGAGCAGGGTCGGTCGGGGGCGGGGAAGGCCTGAAGGGCGTTGTCACTAGAGAAGTAGATAGGAGAGTCAGCACAGATGACTCTGGCAAAGTTTAGCCGTGCGTGTGGTCAGGGCCCACGGCGTTCAGGTTCTGTTCTGGAGCTGCCATACTGCTTTCTGGCTGACTGGGTCGAGAGCATCTTCCGTGCTGGGAATGCATTACCCTTGGGACGGCGTTTGTTTTCCCTAGCGATTGTGTCTGCCTTATTGTTCCCCTCGTCTGCTTCTGACGTTCTCTGGCAGTCAAGTCGTTCCCGTTACGTCCCCTCCCTGGCCTGTGCCCTTCTGCCCCCAGCCAGCCGGGCATTCCCACTGCCCACTGCCCACCTTGCACTCTTCTAGTTTGGAGCCACTGTTTCCTAGATTCCATGCCATCTTCTCCCTGTGGCATCCCTTCAGGTAGCTTCCTAGAAAACAGTGTGGTAAGTAAACTTTTCTGAGCTGGCCTGTCTGAAAGTACGTTATCTTCTGCTGGCACGTTCAACTCATAGCCCCTGCCACCCCAGGGCCTTTGTACATGCTGTCCCCTCTCCATGGGGTTCCCCCCTTGGCCTCCACCACCCACCTCACTCTTTAGCCCCTTATCCCAGCACATTTTTCTTTGTCCCTAAGGGATACTGGAGTGTTGATCTCTGTTATTGGTTTATTTCCTGCCCCACCCCACCCCCTGGCTTGTAAAGTGCCAGGAGAACGAGCTTTGTTCTGTTCAGGGCCCAATAGAGGTAGGCATTCACCCAACATGTGTTGAAGGGAAGGATGGGGGGTGGGCCTTGGGCTCCTGGTGAGGAGGTGAGCGAGCGGCTTGGGTCCAGCGGCCGGCAGCTGCCCGCAGCAGGTGGGTCTTGGGAGCCTCGCTTCCTTCCTGCCCTCAGGAGGCTCTCAGAACTGCAGGGCCACTCAAGGTGCCGCACAGGTTCTAACCAGGAGTTTTTGTCTTTCGGCTGGGGAAATAGTGTTGATAATAACCTTTATTTTCTCGTTTCCTCCCCTTCGTGTTCTCTTGGAGGAGCTCCTGTTGGCTGCCTCTGATCTGGCCCTGGTTCCTTTTCCTTCCCACCCCTTGGCCCTCTGATCCACTCCCTCCTGCACTCCCACTGCCTCTGCCGTCCTTCCCAGTCCCTCCTCCCAGGCCCCCCTCGACCTTTCTGCCCGAGGGTCCCTTTCTTCATCTGGGGTGGAGGGCTGTTTTGCTAAATGAACCGGCGCATGCTGGGCGCCACCTCCCCGCAGGAGCAGTGGAGGCCCAGGGCGCCCTCCCCACTCTGGCCTCTGGGATCTGGGGGCGGTGGTCTGGCTGCTGCGCCAAGGACCCCTGCCACCCCTGTCAGGGACCTGCGGGGCTCTGGCAGTGGTATCAGGCCAGGGGATCTCGGGATGGCGCAGCCAAAGCGAGAGGAGTGGGCGGAATTCGGCGGGCAGGGCGGGGGGCACCCCGGCACTGGGGGGACAGACCAGACCCCTGACATCGCCCCCAGGTTTTCTGTAAAATGGGCTCCTGACGGCAGCACAGGGCGTGCTTCCCGGCTCTCCCACTCCGCCTGGGTCCCTGAGCACGTGATGCCGCGAGGGGCAGTCCCCTTCCTGGCCTCTACGTGACTGCAGCCACCTCCCTCGGCCCCAAACTGAGGCTCATCGGCGGGGCTTGGGGCCACCCCGTTGCCTGCACCTCTTCCCACTCAGGCCGCCCCCAACTCGCAGCCCCTTAAAGTCCAGGACCAAGACCTTTCCAAGAGCTCCCAGGTGGCCCTCCCTGGGGCCCAGCCCTGGCCCTTCCAAGCTGAGTCCGGCCCCTGCCCCCCACCTGGTGCTGGCACTCTCCAGGACCCTCTGGACCAGGGGCTGGACCACTGCCTCAAGGCCTCGGGGGCTCTCGGGGGCTTCTGGGGGCTGAAGCGTGAGGTCAGGCCACCTGGACGGGAGGGCGCCCCACAAGGTCAGGCTGAGTGGGACCCCGGGTCGCACCCTCCGTCTTTGGGCCCGGCTGTTGGGGGTGGAGGAGGGCTGGGGATTAGGTGGGGTGGGTAATAGCCGGCAGAGGCTGTGGCCCTGTAGGGACCGGGCCGCTCTGCTCTGAGGGACCCCTTCACACCTGGATCTGGGGTCAGGATGCTGCCCAAGAGCTCCTGGACAGCGGGCCTGGCTCTCTTCCCTCCTGGCCCGCATCAGGGAGCATGATGAGTTTCCTTCTGATCCCTGGCCTGGCACTCGAGCCCAGCCTCGCCTTCTTGGAAGCACCTTGACCCCTGCAGGCCACCAGCTGCCATCACCGCCCCTCCCCCACCCCTTCTGGGTGTTTCCTTCTTGGACTCCTTGCATGCTGTCCTCTCCGCTCGGACATGCTTCCTGCCGTCTGGCTGGCCATCCTCAGGACGCCTCAGAGCCTAGTCCCGCTGTGTCCGGTCAGTGTCACTCGGCCCCCAGGCAGCACGTGCCTAGGCAGCACGTGGAGGGTTTCTGAATGGATGGATGAGTGTCTCTGAGATTTTCCGTGATCCCCCTTGGAAGGTCACAATCCGGGCCCAGACAAATCCTGGCATCTCTGAAGCACAGCGTGGGGGTGACTTCCCAGCTTGGCTGGCCCTCCCCCTACGACTTAGCGCTCGGGTCCGGCCTGTGGCCCAGATCGGCTCCTGGGTCCGGGGTCCTCCCTCTTCTCACTCCGCCTGGGTCCCTCAGCGCGACGCCGCGAGGGGTAGTCCCTTTCCTGTCCTCTAGGTGACCATAGTTGCCTCGCTGGGCCCCAACGGGGGCTGAGGGTCCTCAGACCTGGACCCCTAAGCCTCATCTCCACCTGCGCGGGTATGAACTCATCTCCAGGCTGCCCTGTGGGGTCACCTGCGGAGAACTGGGGCGACGCAGGAAAGGGGATTCTGAGATGCAGGGGGCTGGGTTCGTAAAGTACAGGGGGCGGGCCTGGGACTACCCGTCCTCCCGCTTCCACCTTCCCCCTCGCCCCCGGCCCGCAGCTTCAGCGGGGCTCGCAGGGACCCGGAGCACGCGCCGAGAGCCCCCCCTGCACCTGCACCGAGATCGTGGGGCGCATGCGCGGACCGAGGAGGGCGGGGGCCGAGCCGGGATGGGTCCTGTGGGTCCCGCATCCCCGCGCCGGCGGTGGGGATCCGGTATCCGAGTGGGGCGTACTGCGCTGCGCTGGGACGCGCTGGGCTGCGGGCGACGTGGGCATCAGACCCCTCTCTGACCGCGTCCCCGCGCCTGCAGCCCGTGCGGCGCCGGGCGCAGATTCCCAGGGGCGCCGGCCCGGGGAAGCCGGGGCGCCCCTCCCCAGGACCCCGGCCAGGCACCGCGTTCAGACAAAGGGGCGGGAGATGGAGATGGAGATGCTTCCGTGACAGCGCCCGGCGGCCGAGGAGGAGGAGGAGGAGGACGAGGGCTGCGGGCTCCGGTGGCGCGGCCCCAGGTCCGGGCGCTCACAGGCCCGCGCTGAGCGGCGGCGGCGCGGGGACGCAGGGGCCAGGCGGGAGGCGCCCAACCCGGAGCCCGCGGAGCGCCCGTTCCGGGCCGGGACCCCGGCCGCACGCTCGCTCGTTCGTCCCCGGCCACCTCGCGGGGCTCGGCCGCTCCGTCGCGCCCCGGGCCGCCCGCGCCGCCCCCTCCCGGCCGCCGCGCAGCGCCCAAGTGTGCCATCGGGCGGGCGCGGAGGCGGCGTCTGCTCCCACCCTCGAGATCACATGGTGACCCTCGGCAGCCAATGCAGTGGACGCTAGGACCCTGCGGGACCCCGGGCGCCGCGACTGCACCGGCGCCGCTGCATTATAAATACTTCTCCAAAATGCGGCGTAGCTCCCTGCGCGCGCCCCGGCCGCCCGCCGCCTCCGCCCCGCGCTCCTGAACAGCCGCCGCCGCCGCCGCTGCCGCCGCCGCCGCGGGTCCGAGGGCGCCGCGCCCTTGCCCTGGGCC